>NW_022148984.1:0-11255 GCF_901933205.1 Camarhynchus parvulus | reverse complement strand
CGGAAAGGGCCGAGTTTATATTTGGGGCCTGTGGCCCGGAGTGTCAGGTTGGCTCCTGAAAAATCCACGACACGGATGCTCTCCCCTAGACCCAAGCTGGCACCAGTGCCAACTCGGGCTGGTTTGATAGTGCCAACGGAGTCCTACAAACTGCCATCAGGAACTGGGTCTGTTGACTTTGTTTCCCAGGAAACGGCCTGTGTATATGTTTGGGGCCTGTGGCCCGGAGTGGCCGACTGGCTCCTGAAAATCCGCCGCTGACACGCAGGATGCCTTCTCCAGACCCAAGCTGGCACCAGTGCCAACCTCGGGCTGGTTTGATAGTGCCAACGGAGTCCTACCAATCACCCGCCAGTGAGTTTTGTTTCAGAAAAGGGCCGGAGTTTGTGAGTTTTTGGCTTCCTGATAACACGGCCTCCCAGACCCAAGCTGGCACCAGTGCAAAGGGCTGGTTTGTTAGTGCCAACGGAGTCCTACAATCTGTGTTTTTTGGCCCCAGGGAACGCGAGAGCAGGCGGCCTGGCTCCTGAAAATCCGCCATCTACGCAGGATGCCTCCCAGACCCAAGCTGGCACCAGTGCCAACTCAGGCTGGTTTGATAGTGCCAACGGAGTCCTGGCTAATCTGCCATAAAGAACAAGGGCTGGTGACTTTGTTTCCCAGGGAAAACGGCCGGAGTATATGTTTGGCCCTGTGGCCCGGAGTAGCCGGTGGCTCCTGAAAATCCGCGATAGGCAGGATGCCTCCCAGACCCAAGCTGGCACCAGTGCCAACTCGGGCTGGTTTGATAGTGCCAACGGAGTCCTACCAATCTGCCATCAGGTGGGGCTGTTGACTTTGTTTCCCAGGAAACGGCCGGAGTTTATGTTTGGGGCCCTGTGGCCCGGAGTGTCAGGTTGGCTCCTGAAAATCCACACATAGGCAGGATGCTTCCCAGACCCAAGCTGGCACCACTACAATCTGCAATCAGGGAAAGGGGCTGGTGAGTTTTGTTTCAGAGGGAAAAGCCCGTGGAATATGTTTGGGGCCTGTGGCCTGGAGTGGCAGATTGGCTCCTGAAAATCTGCGAGCGCAGGATGCCTCCCAGACCCAAGCTGGCACCAGTGCCAACTTGGGCTGGTTTGATAGTGCCAACAAAGTCCTACAATCTGCCATCACGAACTGGGGCTGGTGACTTTGTGTTTCAGAGGGAAAGGCCCGTGGAATATGTTTGGGGCCTGTGGCCCGAGTGGCCGCCTGGCTCCTGAAAATCCGCGATACGCAGGATGCCTCCCAGACCCAAGCTGGCACCAGTGCCAACTCGGGCTGGTTTGATAGTGCCAACGGAGTCCTACAATCTGCCATCAGGAACTGGGGCTGGTGACTTTTGTTTCAGAGGGAAAGGCCCGTGGAATATGTTTGGGGGCCTGTGGCCCAGAGTGGCCGGGTGCCTCCTGAAAATCCGCGATACGCAGGATGCCTCCCAGACCCAAGCTGGCACCAGTGCCAACTCGGGCTGGTTTGATAGTGCCAACGGAGTCCTACAATCTGCCATCAGGAACTGGGTGTGTTGACTTTTGTTTCCCAGGGAAACGGCCGGTGTATATGTTTGGGGGCCTGTGGCCCGGAGTGGCCGACTGGCTCCTGAAAATCAGCGATACGCAGGATGCCTCCCAGACCCAAGCTGGCACCAGTGCCAACTCGGGCTGGTTTGATAGTGCCAACGGAGTCCTACAATCTGCCATCAGGAACTGGGGCTGGTGACTTTTGTTTCAGAGGAAAAGGCCCGGTTTATATGTTTAAGGGCCTGTGGACCAGAGTGGCCTGCTGGCTCCTGAAAATCCGCGGTACACAGTATGCCTCCCAGACCCAAGCTGGCACCAGTGCCAACTCGGGCTGGTTTGATAGTGCCAACGGAGTCCTACAATCTGCCATAAAGAACCAGGGCTGGTGACTTTTGTTTCCCAGGGAAAGGGCCGGAGTTTATGTTTGGGGCCTGTGGCCCGGAGTGGCAGGTTGGCTCCTGAAAATCCAACTTCGCTGATTTGATAGTGCGCAGGATACCTCCCAGGGCTGGTGACCCAGGCTGGCACCAGTGCCAACTCGGGCTGGTTTGATAGTGCCAACGGAGTCCTACGATCTGCCATAAAGAACCAGGGCTGGTGACTTTTGATTCCCAGGGAAAGGGCCGGAGTTTATGTTTGGGGGCCTGTGGCCCGGAGTGTCAGGTTGGCTCCTGAAAATCCACGATGCGATACGCAGGATGCCTCCCAGACCCAAGCTGGCACCAGTGCCAACTCGGGCTGGTTTGATAGTGCCAACGGAGTCCTACAATCTGCCATCAGGAACTGGGTCTGTTGACTTTTGTTTCCCAGGGAAACGGCCCAGTATATGTTTGGGGGCCTGTGGCCCGGAGTGGCCGACTGGCTCCTGAAAATCCAGCGATACGCAGGATGCCTCCCAGACCCAAGCTGGCACCAGTGCCAACTCGGGCTGGTTTGATAGTGCCAACGGAGTCCTACAATCTGCCATAAAAAACCTGGGCTGGTGAGTTTTGTTTCAGAGGGAAAGGGCCGGAGTTTGTGTTTGGGGCCTCTGGCCGACTGGCTCCTGAAAATCCGCGATACGCAGGATGCCTCCCAGACCCAAGCTGGCACCAGTGCCAACTCGGGCTGGTTTGTTAGTGCCAACGGAGTCCTACAATCTGCCATCAAAACCTGGGCTGGTGACTTTTGTTTCCCCAGGGAAAAGGCCGGTGTATATGTTTGGGGCCTGTGGCCCAGAGTGGCCGACTGGCTCCTGAAAATCCGCGATACGCAGGATGCCTCCCAGACCCAAGCTGGCACCAGTGCCAACTCGGGCTGGTTTGATAGTGCCAACGGAGTCCTACAATCTGCCATCAAGGACAAGGGCTGGTGACTTTTGTTTCCCAGGGAAACGCCGGTGTATATGTTTGGGGGCCTGTGGCCCGAGAGTGGCCGGGTGGCTCCTGAAAATCCGCGATAGGCAGGATGCCTCCCAGACCCAAGCTGGCACCAGTGCCAACTCGGGCTGGTTTGATTAGTGCCAACGGAGTCCTACAATCTGCCATCAGGAACTGGGTGTGGTGACTTTTGTTTCCCAGGGAAACGGCCGGTGTATATGTTTGGGGGCCTGGGCCCAGAGTGGCAGACTGGCTCCTGAAAATCCGCGATAGGCAGGATGCCTCCCAGACCCAAGCTGGCACCAGTGCCAACTCGGGCTGGTTTGATAGTGCCAACGGAGTCCTACAATCTGCCATCAGGAAAGGGGCTGGTGACTTTTGTTTCCCAGGGAAACAGCCGGTGTATATGTTTGGGGCCCTGTGGCCCAGAGTGGCCGACTGGCTCCTGAAAATCCAGCGATACGCAGGATGCCTCCCAGACCCAAGCTGGCACCAGTGCCAACTCGGGCTGGTTTGATAGTGCCAACGGAGTCCTACAATCTGCCATCAGGAAAAGGGCTGGTGAGTTTTTTTTCCCAGGGAAAAGCCCGTGGAATATGTTTGGGGCCTGTGGCCCAGAGTGGCAGATTGGCTCCTGAAAATCCGCGATACGCAGGATGCCTCCCAGACCCAAGCTGGCACCAGTGCCAACTTGGGCTGGTTTGATAGTGCCAACAAAGTCCTACAATCTGCCATCAAAGAACCAGGGCTGGTGACTTTTGTTTCAGAGGGAAAGGCCCGTGGAATATGTTTGGGGGCCTGTGGCCCGGAGTGGCAGGTTGGCTCCTGAAAATCCAGCGATACGCAGGATGCCTCCCAGACCCAAGCTGGCACCAGTGCCAACTCGGGCTGGTTTGATAGTGCCAACGGAGTCCTACAATCTGCCATCAAAAACTGGGGCTGGTGACTTTTGTTTCAGAGGGAAAGGCCCGTGGAATATGTTTGGGGCCTGTGGCCCAGAGTGGCCGGTTGGCTCCTGAAAATCCACGATACGCAGGGATGCCTCCCAGACCCAAGCTGGCACCAGTGCCAACTCGGGCTGGTTTGATAGTGCCAACGGAGTCCTACAATCTGCCATCAGGAACTGGGTCTGTTGACTTTTGTTTCCCAGGGAAAGGGCCCGTGTATATGTTTGGGGGCCTGTGGCCCGAGTGGCCGACTGGCTCCTGAAAATCCAGCGATACGCAGGATGCCTCCCAGACCCAAGCTGGCACCAGTGCCAACTCGGGCTGGTTTGATAGTGCCAACGGAGTCCTACAATCTGCCATAAAAAACCTGGGCTGGTGAGTTTTGTTTCAGAGGGAAAGGGCCGGAGTTTATGTTTGGGGCCTGTGGCCCGAGTGGCTGGCTCCTGAAAATCCAGCGATAGGCAGGGATGCCTCCCAGACCCAAGCTGGCACCAGTGCCAACTCGGGCTGGTTTGATAGTGCCAACGGAGTCCTACAATCTGCCATCAGGGACCAGGGCTGGTGACTTTTGTTTCCCAGGGAAAGGGCCGGTATTTATGTTTGGGGGCCTGTGGCCCAGAGTGGCCGACTTGGCTCCTGAAAATCCGCGATACGCAGGATGCCTCCCAGACCCAAGCTGGCACCAGTGCCAACTCGGGCTGGTTTGATAGTGCCAACGGAGTGCTACAATCTGCCATAAAGAACAAGGGCTGGTGACTTTTGTTTCCCAGGGAAACGGCCGGTGTATATGTTTGGGGGCCTGTGGCCCAGAGTGGCAGGCTGGCTCCTGAAAATCCGCGATAGGCAGGATGCCTCCCAGACCCAAGCTGGCACCAGTGCCAACTCGGGCTGGTTTGATAGTGCCAACGGAGTCCTACAATCTGCCATCAGGGAAAGGGTCTGGTGACTTTTGTTTCCCAGGGAAACAGCCGGTGTATATGTTTGGGGGCCTGTGGCCCAGAGTGGCCGACTGGCTCCTGAAAATCCGCGATACGCAGGATGCCTCCCAGACCCGAGCTGGCACCAGTGCCAACTCGGGCTGGTTTGATAGTGCCAACGGAGTCCTACAATCTGCAATCAGGGAAAGGGGCTGGTGAGTTTTGTTTCAGAGGAAAAGCCCGTGGAATATGTTTGGGGGCCTGTGGCCTGGAGTGGCAGATTGGCTCCTGAAAATCTGCGATACGCAGGATGCCTCCCAGACCCAAGCTGGCACCAGTGCCAACTTGGGCTGGTTTGATAGTGCCAACAAAGTCCTACAATCTGCCATCACGAACTGGGGCTGGTGACTTGTGTTTCAGAGGGAAAGGCCCGTGGAATATGTTTGGGGGCCTGTGGCCCGGAGTGGCCGACTGGCTCCTGAAAATCCGCGATACGCAGGATGCCTCCCAGACCCAAGCTGGCACCAGTGCCAACTCGGGCTGGTTTGATAGTGCCAACGGAGTCCTACAATCTGCCATCAGGAACTGGGGCTGGTGACTTTGTTTCAGAGGGAAAGGCCCGTGGAATATGTTTGGGGGCCTGTGGCCCAGAGTGGCCGGGTGCCTCCTGAAAATCCGCGATACGCAGGATGCCTCCCAGACCCAAGCTGGCACCAGTGCCAACTCGGGCTGGTTTGATAGTGCCAACGGAGTCCTACAATCTGCCATCAGGAACTGGGTGTGTTGACTTTTGTTTCCCAGGGAAACGGCCGGTGTATATGTTTGGGGGCCTGTGGCCCGGAGTGGCCGACTGGCTCCTGAAAATCAGCGCTACGCAGGATGCCTCCCAGACCCAAGCTGGCACCAGTGCCAACTCGGGCTGGTTTGATAGTGCCAACGGAGTCCTACAATCTGCCATCAGGAACTGGGGCTGGTGACTTTTGTTTCCCAGGGAAAGGCCGGTTTATATGTTTAAGGGCCTGTGGACCAGAGTGGCCTGCTGGCTCCTGAAAATCCGCGGTACACAGTATGCCTCCCAGACCCAAGCTGGCACCAGTGCCAACTCGGGCTGGTTTGATAGTGCCAACGGAGTCCTACAATCTGCCATAAAGAACCAGGGCTGGTGACTTTTGTTTCCCAGGGGAAAGGGCCGGAGTTTATGTTTGGGGGCCTGTGGCCCGGAGTGGCAGGTTGGCTCCTGAAAATCCGCGATACGCAGGATACCTCCCAGACCCAGGCTGGCACCAGTGCCAACTCGGGCTGGTTTGATAGTGCCAACGGAGTCCTACGATCTGCCATAAAGAACCAGGGCTGGTGACTTTTGATTCCCAGGGAAAGGGCCGGAGTTTATGTTTGGGGGCCTGTGGCCCGGAGTGTCAGGTTGGCTCCTGAAAATCCACGATACGCAGGATGCCTCCCAGACCCAAGCTGGCACCAGTGCCAACTCGGGCTGGTTTGATAGTGCCAACGGAGTCCTACAATCTGCCATAAAAAACCTGGGCTAGTGAGTTTTGTTTCAGACGGAAAGGGCCGGAGTTTATGTTTGGGGGCCTGTGGCCCGGAGTGTCAGGTTGGCTCCTGAAAATCCACGATACGCAGGATGCCTCCCAGACCCAAGCTGGCACCAGTGCCAACTCGGGCTGGTTTGATAGTGCCAACGGAGTCCTTCAATCTGCCATCAGGAACTGGGTCTGTTGACTTTTGTTTCCCAGGGAAACGGCCCGTGTATATGTTTGGGGGCCTGTGGCCCGGAGTGGCCGACTGGCTCCTGAAAATCCAGCGATCACGCAGGATGCCTCCCAGACCCAAGCTGGCACCAGTGCCAACTCGGGCTGGTTTGATAGTGCCAACGGAGTCCTACAATCTGCCATAAAAACCTGGGCTAGTGAGTTTTGTTTCAGACGGAAAGGGCCGGAGTTTGTGTTTGGGGCCTCTGGCCGACTGGCTCCTGAAAATCCTGCGAATCCAGCGCGCAGGATGCCTCCCAGACCCAAGCTGGCACCAGTGCCAACTCGGGCTGGTTTGTTAGTGCCAACGGAGTCCTACAATCTGCCATCAGGGAAAGGGGCTGGTGACTTTTGTTCCCCAGGGAAACGGCCGTTGTATATGTTTGCGGGCCTGTGGCCCAGAGTGGCCGACTGGCTCCTGAAAATCCTACAATCTGCGATACGCCTGGATGCCTCCCAGACCCAAGCTGGCACCAGTGCCAACTCAGGCTGGTTTGATAGTGCCAACGGAGTGCTACAATCTGCCATAAAGAACAAGGGCTGGTGACTTTTGTTTCCCAGGGAAACGGCCGGTGTATATGTTTGCTGCCCTGTGGCCCGGAGTAGCCGGGTCACTCCTCAAAATCCGCGATAGGCAGGATGCCTCCCAGACCCAAGCTGGCACCAGTGCCAACTCGGGCTGGTTTATTAGTGCCAACGGAGTCCTACAATCTGCCATCAGGAACTGGGTGTGTTGACTTTGTTTCCCAGGGAAACGGCCGGTGTATATGTTTGGGGCCTGTGGCCCAGAGTGGCAGACTGACTCCTGAAAATCCAGCGATAGGCAGGATGCCTCCCAGACCCAAGCTGGCACCAGTGCCAACTCGGGCTGGTTTGATAGTGCCAACGGAGTCCTACAATCTGCCATCAGGGAAAGGGTCTGGTGACTTTTGTTTCCCAGGGGAACAGCCGGTGTATATGTTTGGGGGCCTGTGGCCCAGAGTGGCCGACTGGCTCCTGAAAATCCGCGATACGCAGGATGCCTCCCAGACCCGAGCTGGCACCAGTGCCAACTCGGGCTGGTTTGATAGTGCCAACGGAGTCCTACAATCTGCAATCAGGGAAAGGGGCTGGTGAGTTTTGTTTCAGAGGGAAAAGCCCGTGGAATATGTTTGGGGGCCTGTGGCCTGGGTGGCAGATTGGCTCCTGAAAATCTGCGATACGCAGGATGCCTCCCAGACCCAAGCTGGCACCAGTGCCAACTTGGGCTGGTTTGATAGTGCCAACAAAGTCCTACAATCTGCCATCACGAACTGGGGCTGGTGACTTGTGTTTCAGAGGGAAAGGCCCGTGGAATATGTTTGGGGCCTGTGGCCCGGAGTGGCCGCCTGGCTCCTGAAAATCCAGCGATCACATGGGATGCCTCCCAGACCCAAGCTGGCACCAGTGCCAACTCGGGCTGGTTTGATAGTGCCAACGGAGTCCTACAATCTGCCATCAGGAACTGGGGCTGGTGACTTTTGTTTCAGAGGGAAAGGCCCGTGGATATGTTTGGGGGCCTGTGGCCCAGAGTGGCCGGGTGGCTCCTGAAAATCCAGCGATACGCAGGATGCCTCCCAGACCCAAGCTGGCACCAGTGCCAACTCGGGCTGGTTTGATAGTGCCAACGGAGTCCTACAATCTGCCATCAGGAACTGGGTGTGTTGACTTTTGTTTCCCAGGGGGAAAGGGCCGGAGTTATATGTTTGGGGCCTGTGGCCCGGGTGGCCCGACTGGCTCCTGAAAATCCAGCGATACGCAGGATGCCTCCCAGACCCAAGCTGGCACCAGTGCCAACTCGGGCTGGTTTGATAGTGCCAACGGAGTCCTACAATCTGCCATCAGGAACCAGGGCTGGTGACTTTTGTTTCCCAGGGAAAGGCCGGTGTATATGTTTGGGGGCCTGTGGCCCAGAGTGGCCTGTTGGCTCCTGAAAATCCAGCGATACGCAGGATGCCTCCCAGACCCAAGCTGGCACCAGTGCCAACTCGGGCTGGTTTGATAGTGCCAACGGAGTCCTACAATCTGCCATCAGGGAAAAACAGCTGGTGACTTTTTGTTTCCCAGAGGAAAAGCCCGTGGAATATGTTTGGGGGCCTGTGGCCTGGAGTGGCAGATTGGCTCCTGAAAATCCGCGATACGCAGGATGCCTCCCAGACCCAAGCTGGCACCAGTGCCAACTCGGGCTGGTTTGATAGTGCCAACGGAGTCCTACAATCTGCCATCAAGAACTGGGGCTGGTGACTTTTGTTTCAGAGGGAAAGGCCCGTGGAATATGTTTGGGGCCTGTGGCCCAGAGTGGCCGGGTGGCTCCTGAAAATCCGCGATACGCAGGATGCCTCCCAGACCCAAGCTGGCACCAGTGCCAACTCGGGCTGGTTTGATAGTGCCAACGGAGTCCTACAAATCTGCCATCAGGAACTGGGGCTGGTGACTTTTGTTTCCCAGGGGAAAGGCCCGTGGAATATGTTTGGGGCCTGTGGCCCAGAGTGGCCGGGTGCTCCTGAAAATCCGCGATACGCAGGATGCCTCCCCAGACCCAAGCTGGCACCAGTGCCAACTCGGGCTGGTTTGATAGTGCCAACGGAGTCCTACAATCTGCCATCAGGAACTGGGGCTGGTGACTTTTGTTTCCCAGGGAAACGGCCGGTGTATATGTTTGGGGGCCTGTGGCCCGAGTGGCCGACTGGCTCCTGAAAATCCCAGCGATACGCAGGATGCCTCCCAGACCCAAGCTGGCACCAGTGCCAACTCGGGCTGGTTTGATAGTGCCAACGGAGTCCTACAATCTGCCATAAAGAACCAGGGCTGGTGACTTTTGTTTCCCAGGGGAAAGGGCCGGAGTTTATGTTTGGGGGCCTGTGGCCCAGAGTGGCAGGTTGGCTCCTGAAAATCCAGCGATACGCAGGATGCCTCCCAGACCCAAGCTGGCACCAGTGCCAACTCGGGCTGGTTTGATAGTGCCAACGGAGTCCTACAATCTGCCATAAAGAACCAGGGCTGGTGACTTTTGTTTCCCAGGAAAAAGGCCGGAGTTTATGTTTGGGGCCTGTGGCCCAGAGTGTCAGGTTGGCTCCTGAAAATCCACGATACGCAGGATGCCTCCCAGACCCAAGCTGGCACCAGTGCCAACTCGGGCTGGTTTGATAGTGCCAACGGAGTCCTACAATCTGCCATCAAAACCTGGGCTGGTGACTTTTGTTTCCCAGGGAAAACGCCGGTGTATATGTTTGGGGCCTGTGGCCCGGAGTGGCCGGTTGGCTCCTGAAAATCCAGCGATACGCAGGATGCCTCCCAGACCCAAGCTGGCACCAGTGCCAACTCGGGCTGGTTTGATAGTGCCAACGGAGTCCTACAATCTGCCATAAAAACCTGGGCTAGTGAGTTTTGTTTCAGAGGGAAAGGCCCGTGGTTTATGTTTGGGGGCCTGTGGCCCGAGTGGCAGGTTGGCTCCTGAAAATCCCGCATACGCAGGATGCCTCCCAGACCCAAGCTGGCACCAGTGCCAACTCGGGCTGGTTTGATAGTGCCAACGGAGTCCTACAATCTGCCATCAGGAACCAGGGCTGGTGACTTTGTTTCCCAGGGAAACGGCCGGAGTTTGTTTGGGGCCTGTGGCCCGAGTGGCCGACTGGCTCCTGAAAATCCGCTGCGATACGCAGGATGCCTCCCAGACCCAAGCTGGCACCAGTGCCAACTCGGGCTGGTTTGATAGTGCCAACGGAGTCCTACAATCTGCCATAAAACCAGGGCTGGTGACTTTTGTTTCCCAGGAAAAAGCCGGAGTTTATGTTTGGGGGCCTGTGGCCCGAGTGGCCGGCTTGGCTCCTGAAAATCCAGCGATAGGCAGGATGCCTCCCCAGACCCAAGCTGGCACCAGTGCCAACTCGGGCTGGTTTGATAGTGCCAACGGAGTCCTACAATCTGCCATCAGGAACTGGGGCTGGTGACTTTTGTTTCCCCAGGGAAACGGCCCGTGTTTATGTTTGGGGCCTGTGGCCCAGAGTGGCCGACTGGCTCCTGAAAATCCGCGACAGGCAGGATGCCTCCCAGACCCAAGCTGGCACCAGTGCCAACTCGGGCTGGTTTGATAGTGCCAACGGAGTCCTACAATCTGCCATCAGGAACTGGGGCTGGTGACTTTTGTTTCCCCAGGGAAACGGCCGGTGTATATGTTTGGGGGCCTGTGGCCCAGAGTGGCCGACTGGCTCCTGAAAATCCATGATAGGCAGGATGCCTCCCAGACCCAAGCTGGCACCAGTGCCAACTCGGGCTGGTTTGATAGTGCCAACGGAGTCCTACAATCTGCCATCAGGAAAAGGGCTGGTGACTTTTGTTTCCCAGGGAAACAGCCGGTGTATATGTTTGGGGGCCTGTGGCCCAGAGTGGCAGACTGGCTCCTGAAAATCCAGCGATACGCAGGATGCCTCCCAGACCCAAGCTGGCACCAGTGCCAACTCGGGCTGGTTTGATAGTGCCAACGGAGTCCTACAATCTGCAATCAGGGAAAGGGGCTGGTGAGTTTTGTTTCAGAGGGAAAAGCCCGTGGAATATGTTTGGGGGCCTGTGGCCCAGAGTGGCAGATTGGCTCCTGAAAATCTGCGATACGCAGGATGCCTCCCAGACCCAAGCTGGCACCAGTGCCAACTTGGGCTGGTTTGATAGGAGCCAACAAAACTGGGTCCCAAAACGGGCTGCCTGTGGC
>NW_022148983.1:0-10000 GCF_901933205.1 Camarhynchus parvulus | reverse complement strand
AAGAAACTAACAGGTATTAAAACCTGTGCCCCTTTCCAGGCAGACATCAGCTGTGAGCCAATGGACAGGCAGTGCCACTTGTGCCCTGAGGTGCCCAGCTGGGATTGGATCTCTCCGAGAGCACCTGAGGGAGAGCAGAGCACCTTGCAAGCTGCAGGTCCCTGACAGCCCCGCAGGGCTCCTGTCCCATCAACATCTGCTCTGCTCCAGCCTGAAACAGGGCCCAGCATGGTGCCGGGATCATCAGAGAGCTGAGGTGTGTGCTGGAATTCAATGCCCAACCTTGCTCATTCTGTGATTCTCTGGAACCAGCCATGGAGCAGCTGGGAGAGCCTGGGGACAATGGAATCAAGGGGCCATTGCTCCATTGCAAGGACTCTGGGAACTGAGGGAACAATTGTGACACTGTGATGCTCCATGGAACCAAGAGTCCATGGGGACACTGCAGGATCTTGTGTCACCAGGGCTCCATTGTGACACTGCAGCACCAAGGAATTCATTGTGGCACTCTGAGGCCTCATGGAGCCAAGAGGCCACTGTGACCCTGCAGGGCCTTGTGGAACCATGCAGAGCATTGTGACAGAGCAGGACCTGGTGTCATGATGGGGCCATGGTGACACTGCAGGGCCCCGTGGAACCAAGGGGCCAGTGCTGCTCCTCGGGGACTCCTGGAACGAAGGAAACATGTTTGACACCGTGGTGGCCCTTGGCACCAAGATGCCATTGTGACACTGTGGAACCAAGGAGAGCATTGCTGCACTGCCAGACCTCATGGAACCAAGGATCCACTGTGACAATGCAGGGCCTTGGGGGACCAAGGATCCATTGTGACACTGTGGGGCCCAAGGATCCAAGGAACTTTGTGACACCAAGGGGTCCCATGGAACCAAAGGGACATTGTGACACTGGGAGGCCTCATGGAAACATGGAGACCATTGGGACACTCTAGGGCCTCATGGAACCGTGGTGACAGCAAGTTGTCTAGGAGTGTTTATCTGCTGGAGGGTAGGAGGGCTCTGCACAGGGCCCTGGACAGGCTGGATCCAGGGCCCAAATCCAACAAGGTGAGGTTTAACAAGTCCCAGTGCCGGGTCCTGCACTTTGGCCACAACAACCCCTGCAGCACTACAGGCTGGGGACAGAGTGGCTGGAGAGCAGCCAGGCAGAAAGGGACCTGCAGGGACTGATGGACAGCAGGCTGGACATGAGCCAGCAGTGTGCCCAGGTGGCCCAGAGGCCAAGGGACGTTCCCACGGTGCAAAGCCAGGAACTGCAATGGGGAGTGGGGCCAGAGAGGAAAGGGCAAACAGGGATGGGCTGTTTGCAGGGGAGGGAACAGGGTAGGGCAAGAGGAAAGAATTTGTACCAGGGCATAGTAAACAAAGCAGAAGTGAAGCAAAGGAAATGCTCAGGGCAGTTTGGGGGTGGCTGCCAGGCAGCCCTGGCTCTGAGCAACAGCGTCTGCAGTGGGACAGGAAACTCCCAGCTGATGGGAACAAACTTTCTGGCTGAGTGCAGAGGCCAGGACAAAGCTGAGTGGTTTCCCTGGTGTCCCCCAGCCCTTGCTGGCCCCAGGGGCTGATGGCATTTGTGCTCCCTCAGCTTCATGTCCCCACAGCAACAGCATGGGGGTGCTCCCCCTGCTGTGTGCAATGCAAACAGGGGCTGCTGAGCCAGTGCTGCCGTGTCTGTGCCTGCAAGGATGGGGCACCTGTGTGAGCTGGGGGAGAGGCCAGGGCTGCAGAGGGGGGATGTTGTTGGCAGCTCCATCAGGACGCTCTGGGACGCTGCCCTGGGCTGTGCAGCGCACTGGGGATGGATCAGCCCCTGCTCTGCTGCTCCTTCCCGTCTGCCCCAGGGCCCTTGCAGAGCCCCAGCCATGCTGTTTGCCCCCAGCCTGCCCACGGCCAGCCTGGGGCTGCTCACGGGGGTTTCTGTGCTGAGCATTGGCCTGGCCGTGTTCTTGAGAGAGCCTGGGCAAGGAGCCTGGAGCCCCCAGGGCCTGGCCTGAGGCGTCAGCGCTGCCCCAGCAGTGCCCATGGCCTGTCCCTGCTGCAGCCCCGGCACTGCCACCCCCAGGGCTGTGCCCGGCCCCGAGAGCACTCAGGCCCTCATTGACACATTTTGCTGCCACAGGGAAGGTGGAGAGAAACTATGTGAGAAATGGCAAAAACAATGACATTTATTTGTGGACAATATGAAAGAAAGTAAAACAAAGAAAAATTAGCTCAGAAATGAAACCAACAAGAAGTATCAAAGAGGACTTTTATTACAAGTGATTTAGAGAAAATGGCCACCAGTTTAATGTTTCTGAAACCATCCAGTCATCAGTCTCCACACTGCAGCCTTGAGCTCCTGGTTCCTCAGGCTGTAGATGAGGGGGTTCAGGGCTGGAGGCACCACCGAGTACAGAACTGACAGGGCCAGATCCAGGGATGGGGAGGACATGGAGGGGGGCTTCAGGTAGGCAAATATGGAAGTGCTGATGAACAGAGAGAGCACAGCCAGGTGAGGGAGGCAGGTGGAAAAGGCTTTGTGCCGTCCCTGCTCAGAGGGGATCCTCAGCACAGCCCTGAAGATCTGCACATAGGAGAAAACAATGAACACAAAACAGCCAAATGCTAAACAGCCACTAACAGCAATGAGCCCAAGTTCCCTGAGGTAGGATTTGGAGCAGGAGAGCTTGAGGATCTGTGGGATTTCACAGAAGAACTGGCCCAGGGCATTGCCATGGCACAGGGGCAGGGAAAATGTATTGGCTGTGTGCATGAGAGCATTGAGAAAGGCACTGGCCCAGGCAGCTGCTGCCATGTGGGCACAAGCTCTGCTGCCCAGGAGGGTCCCGTAGTGCAGGGGTTTGCAGATGGACACGTAGCGGTCGTAGCACATGATGGTCAGGAGGAAATACTCTGTTGAGATGAAGAACACAAAGAAAAAGAGCTGAGAAGCACATCCAGTATAGGAGATGTCCCTGGTGTCCCAGAGGGAATTGTGCATGGCTTTGGGCACAGTGGTGCAGATGGAGCCCAGGTCGCTGAGGGCCAGGTTGAGCAGGAAGAAGAACATGGGCGTGTGCAGGTGGTGGCCGCAGGCTACGGCGCTGATGATGAGGCCGTTGCCCAGGAGGGCAGCCAGGGAGATGCCCAGCAAGAGGCAGAAGTGCAGGAGCTGCAGCTGCCGCGTGTCTGCCAATGCCAGCAGGAGGAAGTGCCTGATGGAGCTGCTGTTGGACATTTGCTGGTGCTGCAAATGGGGATCTGTAAGAAAAGTAATCATGGAATAGTTGGGTTTGGAGAGGACTTGAAATATCCCAGCACAGCCTGGGGGCACTTTCCCCCCACTGCCTGCCCAGGGCTCTGCAGCCTGGAGCTGTCCCTTGCCAGCAGCTGCTTCCCTGTGCCCAGGGCTGGGCCCTGCCAGTGCTGCCAGAGCCCAGCCCAGCCCTGGGGGCTCAGCTCTGCCCTGCAGACCCCTCCCAGCTCAGGCACTGCCCAGGGGCAGCTCTGGTTCTGCAGGCTCTGATGGCAACATCAGAGCAACCCTGAGGAGGCTGGAAAAGCGACACTGATGCTTCCATTAAGGGGCCCTGTGCTGATTTCTGTCACTGCATGGTTTATTCAGATCTCAGAGAAAAATTTTTTATTTTTCTCAGCCTCAACTGACAGGTGAATATCTATGTGCAATTTCCCATCCAGGTAACTCAGAGCAGTAGAATAAAAAAGCAGGACTTTCCCATTTATGCAGCCCCTGCCTAGCTGTGCTCCCTGTATAATCTACTTGGAAATGTTCTGCACTTAAATGCCATGCTGGGAGCAGTCCTGAACAATGCAGCATCCTCCCCACACAAGGAGAACACTTCCCAGCCTGACCAGCTGTCTCCTCCCACCCAGACCTTGTCCCCAGTGCTGGGAGCAGCTGCCAGGGGGCTGGCTGAGAGCTGTCCCTGGCAGGCAGCAGAGTCCCTGCCCCAGCACAGCCCCTGGGCTGCAGGACCCTGCTCTGCAGGGACAGCCCTGGGCACCCCTGTGCTCTGCACAAGAGACAATCAGAGAATGTACTCACAGGCTCTGTAGGCATTGGGATGTTCCAGCTGTAGGAGATGGCTCCAGGAGCTGCAGCTGCATTGTCCTGCAGCCAGAGGTTCCTGTGCCAAGGGCTGGCAGTGATTCTGCCCCAGGCACTTCTCAGCCCCTTCCCAGCCCTGACTGATTGAAGCTCTCTGTGCCTCTGTGCTGTGCCCGGGCTGGCTGCAGGCAGTGCCCCAGCCCTGCTGGG
Source organism: Camarhynchus parvulus (assembly GCF_901933205.1). Lineage (NCBI taxonomy): Eukaryota > Metazoa > Chordata > Aves > Passeriformes > Thraupidae > Camarhynchus > Camarhynchus parvulus. Next base: position 5,725 of record NW_022148983.1, on the reverse strand, counting down.
CTGGCAGAAGAGCTGCTCATCAAGAGAAATGTGCTTTTGAAGCTCTGCTTGGTTACCAGGAGCTGCCTCTGTGCCAGGAGCCCAGCCCAGCTCAGCAGCACAGACACAGCACAAGGACTTTAATGAGCCTCTGGGGCTTTGTGCTCAGGCCCTGAACATCAGTCCCCTGAGAGGGAGCTGAAGAAACCTCTCCAGAACTCAAGGCAGAATCCAACCCAAAGTTTCTTGGACTTTTAATGGGTCCCACTGAGGGACACGACTGAGAAAGTGTCCCCAGGCCCCAGGCAGAGCAGAGAACTGCAGGCAGTGCTGACAGGTGGGGACAAAGAGAAGCCAAGTCTTGGTGCCCTGGGGCACAGCAGGGTCTGTGCCAGCAAGGGCTGGGAGGAGACACCTTGTCCTGAGGCCCTGGGGCCTCCTGGCACAGCCCCAGCCAGGCTGGGCACTGTCAGCCCCTTGTCCTGCCCTCAGCATCCCCCCCTAGCCCACATGCCAGTGGCCTCAAGGATCTGCTGGAAGGAGTCCCTGGGGAGCCTTGCTCAGCAATGGCCCTGGGGGCTCCTTCATGCTCCCTGCAGGGACTGCAGGTTTTTCAAAGGACTTTGGCTTTGGCTTTTGCCTTGGAGTCTCTGAGAGGTTTGTGCAATCATGGCCTCCAATTATCTGCTGTAATTAGTCCATTGAGATTCCCTGTCTGTTCCAGCATTCAATGGGACTCATTAATACTTCAAGGTACTTCCGTTTTTTTATCTACTTGGTGTTTCCCTTTTGATGCAGACTCTGTGAGAGGTTTGTGCAATCATGGCCCCAATTATCTGCTTTAACGAGTCCCTTGAGAGCTCTGTACTGACACTCAGTGGGGCTCATTAATACTTTGAGATACTGAAGATTTTTAAGGTACTTTGGATTTTCCTTTCCACACTGAGTCTCTGAGAAGTTTTTGTGCCATCCTGGCCCTCAATTCTCTCCTCTAAGGAGTCCATGAGGAGCCTGTGTTGGGGATGGACCTCAGTGGGACCCATTCATTCTTTGAGTTTTTCCTCTGACTTTGACTCCTGGAAAGGTTTGTGCAATCTCCTGTCAGGCCCTGATGTTCGAGGGCTCAGCTCCAAATGCACCACGGGGCTCATTAGGATCAAGCAAGTCCTGACAAACCATGGCTCTGCCTTGATTTCCCTCTGGTCTAGTGCAGTTCAGCAGGAAGGTTTCCTTTTACAGTTAATATAGCTGCAGCTGCCGCGTGTCTGCCAATGCCAGCAGGAGTGAAGTGTGCCTGATGGAGCTGCTGTTGGACATCATGGGCCTTGGCATGGGGATCTGTAGGAAAAGTAATCATGGAATAGTTGGGTTTGGAGAGGACTTCGAAATATCCCCAGCACAGCCTGGGGTGCCTTTCTCCACTGCTCCGCCAGCCCAGGGCTCTGGGTTGCCCGACCCGTGTCCCCAGCAGCTGCTTCCCAGCTCAGGGCTGGCCCCCAGTGCTGCCAGAAATTCAGCCCAGCCCCCGGGGGCCTTCTGCCCGCAGAGCCTCCCTCTGTGGGCACCGCCCAGGGCAAAGTTTCTGGCTCAGAGGGCCTGGATGGCAACATCAGAGCAACCCCCGAGGAAAAGGGGTGACACACCGATGCTGCCCCCCGAGGGGACCCCAGGCAGCTGATTTGTCTCTGGCTGCCCGGATTATTTAGGATCAGAGAGAATTTTTTTTCACCCGAACCGAGAATATCTATGTGAGCCATCCCGCCATTCCAGAGCAGGTAGTAGGTTAAAGCTGGATTTCTTTATGCAGCTCTTGACTCACTGGGGCTTTGTATAATCTACTGGAATGTTCTGTAGTTAAAATGCCATGCTGGGAGCAGCCCTGCGAACAATGCAGCATCCCCCCACACAAGGAGAAACACCCCAAGGCCTCCGGACCAGCTGTCTTCTCCCCACCCAGACCTTGTCCCCAGCGTTGAGTAGCAGCTGCCAGGCCAGCTGAGAGCTGTCCCTGGCAGGCAGCAGAGTCCCTGCCCCAGCACAGCCCCTGGACTGCAGGACCCCTGTTTGCAGGACAGCCCTGGGCACCCCTGGCTGTTGGGCACAAGAGACAATCAGAGAATGTACCTACAGGCTCTGTAGGCATTTTGGGATGTTCCTTTGCTGTAGGAGATGGCTCCAGGAGCTGCAGCTGCATTGTCCTGCAAGAGGTTCCTGTGCCAAGGGGCTGGCAGGATTGTGCCCCAGGCACCCTCAGCCCTTTCCCAGCCCTGACTGATTGAAGCTCTCTGTGCCCCTGTGCTGTGCCCCGGGCTGGCTGCAGGCAGTGCCCCAGCCCCTGCTGGGCCGGGCAAAGAGCTGCTCATCAAGAGAAAATGTGCTTTTGAAGCCTTTCTGGTTACCAGGAGCTGCCTCTGTGCCAGGGAGCCCAGCCCAGCTCAGCAGCACAGACACAGCATTGCTGGACTTTAATGAGCCTTGGGGCTTTGTGCTCAGGGTTCCCAGCATCAGTCCCCTGAGAGGGGAGCTGAAGAAACCCCTGCAGAACTCCAAGGCAGAATCCAACCCCAAAGTTTTTGACCTTTTAATGGGTCCCAGTGAGGACAACACGACTGAGAAAAAGTGTCCCCAGGCCCCAGGCAGAGCAGAGAACCGCAGGCAGTGCTGACAGGTGGGGACAAAGAGAAGCAAGTCTTGGTGCCCTGGGGCACAGTAGGGGTCTGTACAGCAAGGGCTGGCAGGAGACACCTTGTCCCTGAGGCCCTGGGGCCTCCCTGGCACAGCCCCCAGCCAGGCTGGCCACCGTCAGCCCCTTGTCCTGCTCCTCTCAGCATCCCCCCCAGCCCACATCCCAGTGGCCTCATAACCTGCTGGAAGGAGTCCCTGGGGACTCTTGCTCAGCAATGGCCCTGGGGGCTCATGCTCCCCTGCAGGGACTGCAGGTTTTCAAAGGACTTTGGCTTTGGCTTTTGCCTTGGTGTCTCTGAGAGGTTTGTGCAATCATGGCCTCCACCATCTGCTGTAATTAGTCCCTGAGAGGCTTTGTCAGTAACAACACCTTCAGTGGGCTCATTAATGCTTCAGGGTACTTCAGTTGGTTTCAAGGTACTTGGTGTTTCCCTTTGATCCAGACTCTGTGAGAGGTTTTAGAAATCATGGCCCCAATTATCTGCTTTAACGAGTCCCTTGAGAGCTTTTTTACTGGCACTCAGTGGGGCTCATTAATGCTTTGATATACTGGTTTTAAGGTACTTTTGATTTTCCTTTTCCACACTGAGTCTCTGAGAATTTTTGCCATCCTGGCCTCCCACCCTCTCCCCCCCATGGAGTCCATGAGGAGCCTGTGTTGAGATGGACCTCAGTGGGACCTGGTTCATGCCTTGAGACACTTTTGGGTTGTTTTCTGACTGACTCCTGGAAAGGTTTGTGCAATCTCCTCTCAGGCCCTGAGGTTCCAGGGCTCAGCTCCAAATGCACCACGGGGCTCATTAGGATCAAGCAAGTCCTGATCAACCATGGCTCTGCCTTGATTTCCGTCTTGTGTTTTGCAATTCTCTATAAATTTCCTTTTATATAGTTATGGATAAATATTTCAAAGAGGTTCTAATAAATCCACATTCCGTTTTAAAGGTGTGTTGTTCTCTTTAGGGCAGAGGTAATTGCAGCATTCATTGACTGAAGTGACCCAGGGACTCTCCTCAAGAGGTGTGGCCTCATCAGAGATGCTGTGCCTTGAGGTCTGACCCTGTGTGGACCACCTTATTCCACATTCACCAATCCCATCCTGTCTCTCCTCACTCACCTGGGATGTGCTTTGCTTGGAGAACTGGCTGCACTCAGACAAAGAGGGATTTTCCCTTTTTAATTTTTTGAAGCAATCTAAAACTCCTGAGTTTCCCCATTGCAAACAGACATCCTCCTCAAGTGTGTGCCAAGCCCAAGCTGCCACCAAGAGCACTGCAATGCTGCCCTGGGCCAGCTGTGAGGGTGGATCATCATCCCCACCTGCACTGGGCCTTGCAAGGGACTGTTGCCATGGTCACTGCACTGACCCCACTGCTGGGTTTGGGCACCATGGCAACCCTCAGCAGTTCAGGTTTCCTTGGAAACCACCCCCAGGACCCATTTCTGCAGCCAGGTTCGATGGCTTAATTGTTAAGTTCCAGGGTGCAGCTGATTTTGTGTCATCGGCATCCTGTTTGAGGAGTATTATGGCTTTGGCAATTGTTAGTCCTTGGGGTATAAAACAAGGTGGGTCAGGGGTGAGGGCCAGCACTGTAATATCTTATTGTGAGGTCACTGATAGTATGGATGGCAATTCGAAAAATCCTTCAGTCCCCGATTGCCAGTTTCCTAAGATGAAAAGTTCATGTGGCCAATCTTCAGGCCCCAGCTGTCCTGTCGATATTGCATGGGCAAGATAGTTGGTTAAAACAACAGATTCCCCACTCACCAACTCCAGTTTTGCCCCTGGTGGTAAGATGGCTGGCAACTGGGAGCTGAGGTGCTGGAGTTTGGCGCCATGTGGTCTATAATGGGTGTTTGCCTTTCTTGACCTTCAGCCATTGTAGGCATCATTGGCTTGCACGTTTGTGTCATAGCGTGAGGCCGTCTTGCGCTCCCATGGTAGGTTTTTTTTGACAGCTGCTTGGTGTAATTACCTTTTGAGAAATTTCACCTCATTTGACGTTGATTATCCATTAGGGACAAGTGTCTTGGTTTGAAAAGACAGGTGTCTGCTAAGGAAGGCAGGAGCCTCCCCTGAACTGGAAACTGTAAACCCCCTCCCTCCGAATTGTTATGATTTTGAAATTAAGGAGGGCTCACAGGCAAAGATATGGGAGCAGGAATAACAGTTTTTTATTAGGGAAGAAAATTAAACAAACAATGCAGTAATACAAAACAACACTGACAGAGTAAAAATATGACCTGACACCCTGTTGGTCAGGGTGTTGGTAGCAGTCCAATTGAAATGGTGGCTGCAGTCCTCCTGGAGTGGCAGATGGGGTTCTGTTGAAGCAGTGATCCTGTAGACCGGTGTAGTCTTCCCCTGAATATCCAGTGGTGGTGTAGACAGGCCTGGTCTTCCTCTGGGAATCCAGTGGAAAAGGCAGCTGCTCCTTTGGGAATCCAGTGGAAAAGGCTGTTCTGGTGTCCCAAAATCTCTCAGATTTATCCAGGACGGAATGCTTGCCCTCCCTCTGGGTGGAGTATCTCACAATGGATGCTGTAATTTTGATCAGTCATGCAGTGACACCACAGCCCATTAACAGCAGATGGCTCCCCCTTGGTGAGGAGTGACTGGTTTGTGGAAGAGATAAAGAAAACTGCCCAATTCACAGAAGATAACTGCCACACCCCCAACAGATGGCAAATAGAATACACACATTACCTTTCAATCCAGGACAGTATCCATGCTTTATTCTATTTCCATCTGCATCACAGTGAAACCTTACACACAGTTCTCACTTAAGACTGGGTTTCCTGTGGTACACAAATGGTTTTCTCCATCTTTCTGCATTACCCACCAAGTGCAACTAGGGTGTCCTGAGCAAAAAACAATCCCATGGATGGGTTTGTCCTTGCCTGAGGTGGGAGTAATCCAAACAGCCTTCCTAAAATACCTTTCATGTGTACAACAGGGACTTTATGTCCACCACTGTGTGCAGGGTTCAGACTGGGCAGGACCAGCTCACTGGATGGACCCTCTGGTGTTAAGCATCCAGGTGGCTTTTTGCTGAATTTATTT
>NW_022148982.1:0-11304 GCF_901933205.1 Camarhynchus parvulus | reverse complement strand
CAGGGCAGATTGTGGGACTCCCTTGGCACCCAATCTCAGTTGGCACTGGTGCCAGCTTGGGTCTGGGAGGCATCCTAAAGCGACGCGGGATTTTCAGGAGCCAGCCGGCCACCTCGGGCCTATGGCCCGCAAACATAATCAACAAGCCTTTCCCTCTGAAACATAACTCAGCAGCCCCCGTTCTTGATGGCAGATTGTGGGACTCCGTTGGCACTATCAAACCAGCCGGAGTTGGCACTGGTGCCAGCTTGGGTCTGGGAGGCATCCCATGTATCGCGGATTTTCAGGAGCCAGCCGGGCCACTCTGGGCCTATGGCCCCGAAACATAAACAACGGGCCTTTCCCGCTGAAACAAAACTCACCAGCCCCCGTTCTTGATGGCAGATTGTGGGACTCCGTTAGCACTATCAAACCAGCCCGAGTTGGCACTGGTGCCAGCTTGGGTCTGGGAGGCATCCTGTGAATCGCGGATTTTCAGGAGCCAGCCGGCCACTCGGGGCCTATGGCCCCCAAACATAAACAACGGGCCTTTCCCTCTGAAACAAAACTCACCAGCCCCTGTCCTTGATGGCAGATTGTTGGACTCCGTTGGCACTATCAAACCAGCCCGAGTTGGCACTGGTGCCAGCTTGGGTCTGGGAGCCATCCTGCGTATCGCGGATTTTCAGGAGCCAGCCGGCCACTCCGGGCCTATGGCCCCCAAACATAAACAACCACCCTTTCCCTCTGAAACAAAACTCACCAGCCCCGGTCCGTGATGGCAGATTGTGGGAATCCGTTGGCACTATCAAACCAATCTCAGTTGGCACTGGTGCCAGCTTGGGTCTGGGAGGCATCCTGCGTATCGCGGATTTTCAGGAGCCAGCCGGCCACTCCGGGGCACAGGCCCCCAAACATAAACAACGGGCCTTTCCCTCTGAAACAAAACTCACCAGCCCCGGTCCTTCAGGGCAGATTGTGGGACTCCGTTGGCAATATCAAACCAGCCCGAGTTGGCACTGGTGCCAGCTTGGGTCTGGGAGGCATCCTGCGTATCGCGGATTTTCAGGAGCCAGCCGGCCACCCGGGGCCTATGGCCTCCAAACATAAACAACGAGCCTTTCCCTCTGAAACATAACTCACCAGCCCCAATTCCTGATTGCAGATTGTGGGACTCCGTTAGCACTATCAAACCAGCCCGAGTTGGCACTTGTTTTATTAAAGACGTTTACAACAGTACATATACATTAATATATTATACAAATATAATTAAACATTACATTAATACCTTATACCAGTTACATTACACCAGCATCTATCTCTATTTGTCTAGGCGGTCAAAGTAAATACCTTAAATGTCCCAAACCGAATCTCTCAACATAATTATTACTGGTTGGTGGCTCACCTATCCCCAGGTGTCTTGATTAGATAATCACGTCTAGACCTCTATGTGGCTTCCACCTGCCACTCTCAGCTTCACCAACGCCGCCTCCCCCACTCCGTCCCAGTGGGTCACAGTAGCCCTAAACACTTTACACTAATACTTATACATTAAACAGTAAACAATGCAACAATACTTATATATTACAGGGAACATTACAACAACAGAGTCCAGCCTCTCCAGGGGCTTTTCCCAATGCATGTCCATCCCCTCCAGGGGCTTTTCCCAAAGCACACAGCCAGAAGCATCTGCAGCTAATCCAGCAGCAATCCAATGAAGGATATTGCTGCCAGACTGCCACAGAGCCCTGGCATGTCCAAAGCTTCTCCAACCCTCTCCTGGGGTCTACCCTCGTGGGGTCAGTCACAGAGTCCATCCCCTCCAGGGGCTTTTCCCGATGCATGTCCATCCCCTCCAGGGGCTTTTCCTGAAGCACCCAGCCAGGAGCATCTGCAGCTAATCCAGCAGCGATCCAATGAAGGATATTGCTGCCAGACTGCCACAGAGCCCTGGCATGTCCAATGCTTCTCCAACCCTCTCCTGGGGTCTACCCTCCTGGGGTCAATCTTCCTCTGGAATTATTCATCCCCTCCAGGGGAACTCACCACCTTCTCCTCCTGCAGTCTTTTCCGGAGCAGCCTTCTCCTGCTTCTTGCAGTCTTCCTCTGCAGTCATCTTCTGGGCAGCCTTCTGCTAGCTCTTCTTGCAGCCTTCTGACTCTTGGTCCGGCTCCACACATTTATGGCCCTGGCTCTCAATTACATACAGGTGTCAACACAGCTGCATCTCATTGGGGAATACTGTGCCCCCTTACAATTCTCCCTACAGGCACTGGTGCCAGCTTGGGTCTGGGAGGCATCCTGCGTATCGCGGATTTTCAGGAGCCAGCCGGCCACTCCGGGCCTATGGCCCCCAAACATAAACAAAGGGCCTTTCCCTCTGAAACATAACTCACCAGCCCCGGTCCTTGATGGCAGATTGTGGGACTCCGTTGGCACTATCAAACCAGCCCGAGTTGGCACTGGTGCCAGCTTGGGTCTGGGAGGCATCCTGCGTATCGGGATTTTCAGGAGCCATCCGCCACCGGGCCTATGGCCCCAAACATAAACAACGGGCCTTTCCTCTGAAACAAAACTCACCAGCCCCGGTCCTTGATGGCAGATTGTAGGACTCCGTTGGCACTATCAAACCAGCCCGAGTTGGCACTGGTGCCAGCTTGGGTCTGGGAGGCATCCTGCGTATCGCGGATTTTCAGGAGCCAGCCAGCCCAGTCCGGGCCTAGGGCCCCCAAACATAAACAACGGGCCTTTCCCTCTGAAACAAAAGTCACCAGCCCCAGTCCTTGGTGGCAGACTGTGGGACTCCGTTGGCACTATCAAACCAGCCCGAGTTGGCACTGGTGCCAGCTTGGGTCTGGGAGGCATCCTGCGTGATCGCGGATTTTCAGGAGCCAGCCGCCACTCCGGGCTAGGCCCCCAAACATAAACAACGGGCCTTTCCCTCTGAAACAAAACTCACCAGCCCCGGTCCTTGATGGCAGATTGTGGGACTCCGTTGGCACTATCAAACCAGCCCGAGTTGGCACTGGTGCCAGCTTGGGTCTGGGAGGCATCCTGCGCGATCGCTGAGTTTTCAGGAGCCAGCCGCCACTCTGGCCCTATGGCCCCCAAACATAAACAACGGGCCTTTCCCTCTGAAACAAAACTCACCAGCCCCGGTACTGATGGCAGATTGTGGGACTCCGTTGGCACTATCAAACCAGCCCGAGTTGGCACTGGTGCCAGCTTGGGTCTGGGAGGCATCCTGCGTATCGCGGATTTTCAGGAGCCAGCCGGCCACTCCGGGCCTATGGCCCCCAAACATAAACAACGGGCCTTTCCCTCTGAAACAAAACTCACCAGCCCCGGTCCGTGATGGCAGATTGTGGGACTCCGTTGGCACTATCAAACCAGCCTGAGTTGGCACTGGTGCCAGCTTGGGTCTGGGAGGCATCCTGCGTGATCGCTGATTTTCAGGAGCCAGCCGCCACTCCGGGCTTATGGCCCCAAACATAAACAACGGACCTTTCCTCTGAAACAAAACTCACCAGCCCCGGGCTTTGGTGGCAGATTGTGGGACTCCGTTAGAACTATCAAACCAGCCCGAGTTGGCACTGGTGCCAGCTTGGGTCTGGGAGGCATCCTGCGTATCGCGGATTTTCAGGAGCCAGCCAGCCAGTCCGGGGCACAGGCCCCCAAACATAAACAACGGGCCTTTTCCCTCTGAAAAAAAACTCACCAGCCCAGTCCTTGATGGCAGATTGTGGGACTCCGTTGGCACTATCAAACCAGCCCGAGTTGGCACTGGTGCCAGCTTGGGTCTGGGAGGCATCCTGCGTGACGCGGATTTTCAGGAGCCAGCCAGCCAGTCCGGGCCTAGGGCCCCCAAACATAAACAACGGGCCTTTCCCTCTGAAACAAAACTCACCAGCCCCGGTCCGTGATGGCAGATTGTGGGACTCCGTTGGCACTATCAAACCAGCCCGAGTTGGCACTGGTGCCAGCTTGGGTCTGGGAGGCATCCTGCGATCGCGGATTTTCAGGAGCCAGCCGCCACTCCGGCCCATGGCCCCAAAACATAAACAACGGGCCTTTCCCTCTGAAACAAAACTCACCAGCCCCGGTCCTTGATGGCAGATTGTGGGACTCCGTTGGCACTATCAAACCAGCCCGAGTTGGCACTGGTGCCAGCTTGGGTCTGGGAGGCATCCTGCGTATCGCGGATTTTCAGGAGCCAGCCGGCCACTCCGGGCCTATGGCCCCCAAACATAAACAACGGGCCTTTCCCTCTGAAACAAAACTCACCAGCCCCGGTCCTTGACGGCAGATTGTGGGACTCCGTTGGCACTATCAAACCAGCCCGAGTTGGCACTGGTGCCAGCTTGGGTCTGGGAGGCATCCTGGCGATCGCGGATTTTCAGGAGCCAGCCGGCCACTCCGGGCCTAGGCCCCCAAACATAAACAACGGGCCTTTCCCTCTGAAACAAAACTCACCAGCCCCGGTCCGTGATGGCAGATTGTGGGACTCCGTTGGCACTATCAAACCAGCCCGAGTTGGCACTGGTGCCAGCTTGGGTCTGGGAGGCATCCTGCGTATCGCGGATTTTCAGGAGCCAGCCAGCCACTCCGGGGCTATGGCCCCCAAACATAAACAACGGGCCTTTCCCTCTGAAACAAAACTCACCAGCCCCGGTCCTTGATGGCAGATTGTGGGACTCCGTTAGCACTATCAAACCAGCCCGAGTTGGCACTGGTGCCAGCTTGGGTCTGGGAGGCATCCTGCGAATCGCTGGATTTTCAGGAGCCAGCCGGCCACTCCGGGCACAGGCCCCCAAACATAAACAACGGGCCTTTCCCTCTGAAACAAAACTCACCAGCCCCGGTCCTTGATGGCAGATTGTGGGACTCCGTTGGCACTATCAAACCAGCCCGAAGTTGGCACTGGTGCCAGCTTGGGTCTGGGAGGCATCCTGCGTGATCGCTGGATTTTCAGGAGCCAGCCGCCCACTCCGGGCCTATGGCCCCCAAACATAAACAACGGGCCTTTCCCTCTGAAACAAAACTCACCAGCCCCGGTCCGTGATGGCAGATTGTGGGACTCCGTTGGCACTATCAAACCAGCCCGAAGTGGCACTGGTGCCAGCTTGGGTCTGGGAGGCATCCTGCGTGATCGCTGGATTTTCAGGAGCCAGCCGGCCACTCCGGGGCACAGGCCCCCAAACATAAACAACGGGCCTTTCCCTCTGAAACAAAACTCACCAGCCCCGGTCCTTGATGGCAGATTGTGGGACTCCGTTGGCACTATCAAACCAGCCCGAGTTGGCACTGGTGCCAGCTTGGGTCTGGGAGGCATCCTGCGTATCGCGGATTTTCAGGAGCCAGCCGCCACCCGGGCCTATGGCCCCCAAACATAAACAACGGGCCTTTCCCTCTGAAACAAAAACTCACCAGCCCCGGTCCTGATGGCAGATTGTGGGACTCCGTTGCACTATCAAACCAGCCCGAGTTGGCACTGGTGCCAGCTTGGGTCTGGGAGGCATCCCGCGACGCTGGATTTTCAGGAGCCAGCCACATTAATACCCGGCCCAGTTACATTACCAAACATAAAACAACGGGCCTTTCCCTCTGAAACAAAACTCACCAGCCCCCGTCCTTGATGGCAGATTGTGGGACTCCGTTGGCACTATCAAACCAGCCCGAGTTGGCACTGGTGCCAGCTTGGGTCTGGGAGGCATCCTCCCGCGTGATCGCTGGATTTTCAGGAGCCAGCCGCCACCCGGCCTATGGCCCCCAAACATAAACAACGGGCCTTTCCCTCTGAAACAAAACTCACCAGCCCCGGTCCTTGATGGCAGATTGTGGGACTCCGTTGGCACTATCAAACCAGCCCGAGTTGGCACTGGTGCCAGCTTGGGTCTGGGAGGCATCCTGCGTGATCGCTGGATTTTCAGGAGCCAGCCGGATACCAGTCCGCCCTATGGCCCCCAAACATAAACAACGGGCCTTTCCCTCTGAAACAAAAACTCACCAGCCCCGGTCCCCGGATGGCAGATTGTCCAACTCCGCTGGCACTATCAAACCAGCCCGAGTTGGCACTGGTGCCAGCTTGGGTCTGGGAGGCATCCCTCGCGTATCGCTGGATTTTCAGGAGCCAGCCAGCCAGGGGCACAGGCCCCAAAACATAAACAACGGGCCTTTCCCTCTGAAACAAAACTCACCAGCCCCGTCCGTGATGGCAGATTGTGGGACTCCGTTGGCACTATCAAACCAGCCCGAAGTTGGCACTGGTGCCAGCTTGGGTCTGGGAGGCATCCAGATGCGATCGCTGGATTTTCAGGAGCCAGCCGCCACATCCGGGGCTATGGCCCCCAAACATAAACAACGGGCCTTTCCCTCTGAAACAAAACTCACCAGCCCCGGTCCTTGATGGCAGATTGTGGGACTCATTGGCACTATCAAACCAGCCCGAGTTGGCACTGGTGCCAGCTTGGGTCTGGGAGGCATCCTGCGTATCGCTGATTTTCAGGAGCCAGCCGGCCAATCCGGGGCACAGGCCCCCAAACATAAACAACGGGCCTTTCCCTCTGAAACAAAACTCACCAGCCCCGGTCCTGATGGCAGATTGTGGGACTCCGTTGGCACTATCAAACCAGCCCGAGTTGGCACTGGTGCCAGCTTGGGTCTGGGAGGCATCCTGCGTGACGCGGATTTTCAGGAGCCAGCCGCCACCCGGGCCTATGGCCCCCAAACATAAACAACGGGCCTTTCCCTCTGAAACAAAACTCACCAGCCCCGGTCCGTGATGGCAGATTGTGGGACTCCGTTGGCACTATCAAACCAGCCCGAGTTGGCACTGGTGCCAGCTTGGGTCTGGGAGGCATCCTGCGTATCGCGGATTTTCAGGAGCCAGCCGCCCACTCCGGCCTATGGCCCCCAAACATAAACAACGGGCCTTTCCCTCTGAAACAAAACTCACCAGCCCCGGTCCTTGATGGCAGATTGTGGGACTCCGTTGGCACTATCAAACCAGCCCGAGTTGGCACTGGTGCCAGCTTGGGTCTGGGGAGGCATCCCGCGATCGCGGATTTTCAGGAGCCAGCCGGCCACTCCGGGCCTATGGCCCCCAAACATAAACAACGGGCCTTTCCCTCTGAAACAAAACTCACCAGCCCCGGTCCTTGATGGCAGATTGTGGGACTCCGTTGGCACTATCAAACCAGCCCGAGTTGGCACTGGTGCCAGCTTGGGTCTGGGAGGCATCCTGCGATCGCTGGATTTTCAGGAGCCAGCCGCCACTCCGGGCCTATGGCCCCCAAACATAAACAACGGGCCTTTCCCTCTGAAACAAAACTCACCAGCCCCGGTCCTTGATGGCAGATTGTGGGACTCCGTTGGCACTATCAAACCAGCCCGAGTTGGCACTGGTGCCAGCTTGGGTCTGGGAGGCATCCTGCGATCGCTGGATTTTCAGGAGCCAGCCGCCACCCGGGCCTATGGCCCCCAAACATAAACAACGGGCCTTTCCCTCTGAAACAAAACTCACCAGCCCCGGTCCTTGATGGCAGATTGTGGGACGCCATTAGCACTATCAAACCAGCCCGAGTTGGCACTGGTGCCAGCTTGGGTCTGGGAGGCATCCCGCGATCGCGGATTTTCAGGAGCCAGCCAGCCAGTCCGGGCACAGGCCCCCAAACATAAACAACGGGCCTTTCCCTCTGAAAAAAAACTCACCAGCCCCAGTCCTTGATGGCAGATTGTGGGACTCCGTTGGCACTATCAAACCAGCCCGAGTTGGCACTGGTGCCAGCTTGGGTCTGGGAGGCATCCTGTGTATCGCTGGATTTTCAGGAGCCAGCCGCCACTCCGGCCTATGGTCCCCAAACATAAACAACGGGCCTTTCCCTCTGAAACAAAACTCACCAGCCCCGGTCCGTGATGGCAGATTGTGGGACTCCGTTGGCACTATCAAACCAGCCCGAGTTGGCACTGGTGCCAGCTTGGGTCTGGGAGGCATCCCATGTGATCGCTGGATTTTCAGGAGCCAGCCGCCATACCCGGGCACAGGCCCCCAAACATAAACAACGGGCCTTTCCCTCTGAAACAAAACTCACCAGCCCCGGTCCTGATGGCAAATTGTGGGACTCCGCTGGCACTATCAAACCAGCCCGAGTTGGCACTGGTGCCAGCTTGGGTCTGGGAGGCATCCTGCGTATCGCGGATTTTCAGGAGCCAGCCGCCCACTCCGGCCCATGGCCCCCAAACATAAACAACGGGCCTTTCCCTCTGAAACAAAACTCACCAGCCCCGGTCCTTGATGGCAGATTGTGGGACTCCGTTGGCACTATCAAACCAGCCCGAAGTTGGCACTGGTGCCAGCTTGGGTCTGGGAGGCATCCTGCGATCGCTGGATTTTCAGGAGCCAGCCGGATACTCCGGGCACAGGCCCCCAAACATAAACAACGGGCCTTTCCCTCTGAAACAAAACTCACCAGCCCCGGTCCTTGATGGCAGATTGTGGGACTCCGTTACCACTATCAAACCAGCCCGAAGTTGGCACTGGTGCCAGCTTGGGTCTGGGAGGCATCCTGCGATCGCTGGAGTTTCAGGAGCCAGCCGCCACTCTGGCCCTATGGCCTCCAAACATAAACAACGGGCCTTTCCCGCTGAAACAAAACTCACCAGCCCCGGTCTTGATGGCAGATTGTGGGACTCCGTTGGCACTATCAAACCAGCCCGAGTTGGCACTGGTGCCAGCTTGGGTCTGGGAGGCATCCTGCGTATCGCGGATTTTCAGGAGCCAGCCGCCACCCCGGCCATGGCCCCCAAAACATAAAACAACGGGCCTTTCCCCTCTGAAACAAAAAAACTCACCAGCCCCGTCCTTGATGGCAGATTGTGGGACTCCGTTGGCACTATCAAACCAGCCCGAGTTGGCACTGGTGCCAGCTTGGGTCTGGGAGGCATCCTGCGTGATCGCGGATTTTCAGGAGCCAGCCAGCCACCCCGGGCCTATGGCCCCCAAACATAAAACAACGGGCCTTTCCCTCTGAAACAAAACTCACCAGCCCCCGTCCGTGATGGCAGATTGTGGGACTCCGTTGGCACTATCAAACCAGCCCGAGTTGGCACTGGTGCCAGCTTGGGTCTGGGAGGCATCCCGCGCGATCGCTGATTTTCAGGAGCCAGCCGCCACCCCGGGCACAGGCCCCCAAACATAAACAACGGGCCTTTCCCTCTGAAACAAAACTCACCAGCCCCGGTCTTGATGGCAGATTGTGGGACTCCGTTAGCACTATCAAACCAGCCCGAAGTTGGCACTGGTGCCAGCTTGGGTCTGGGAGGCATCCCGCGTGATCGCTGGAGTTTCAGGAGCCAGCCGCCACTCTGGCCCTATGGCCCCCAAACATAAACAACAACGGCCTTTCCCTCTGAAACAAAACTCACCAGCCCCGGTACTTGATGGCAGACTGTGGGACTCCGTTGGCACTATCAAACCAGCCCGAAGTTGGCACTGGTGCCAGCTTGGGTCTGGGAGGCATCCCGCGTATCGCGGGATTTTCAGGAGCCAGCCAGCCAGTCCGGCAGAGGCCCCCAAACATAAAAACAACGGGCCTTTCCTTCTGAAACAAAACTCACCAGATCCCGTCCGTGATGTCAGATTGTGGGACTCCGCTGGCACTATCAAACCAGCCCGAGTTGGCACTGGTGCCAGCTTGGGTCTGGGAGGCATCCCGCGTATCGCGGATTTTCAGGAGCCAGCCGCCACCCGGCCACAGGCCCCCAAACACAAAAAAACGGGCCTTTCCCGCTGAAACAAAAACTCACCAGCCCCGGTCCTTGATGGCAGATTGTGGGACTCCGTTGGCACTATCAAACCAGCCCGAGTTGGCACTGGTGCCAGCTTGGGTCTGGGAGGCATCCTGCGATCGCTGGATTTTCAGGAGCCAGCCGATACTCTGGGGCACAGGCCCCCAAACATAAACAACGGGCCTTTCCTCTGAAACAAAACTCACCAGCCCCGGTCCTGATGGCAGATTGTGGGACTCCGCTGGCACTATCAAACCAGCCCGAGTTGGCACTGGTGCCAGCTTGGGTCTGGGAGGCATCCTGCGATCGCTGAGTTTCAGGAGCCAGCCGCCACTCTGGCCCTATGGCCCCCAAACATAAACAACGGGCCTTTCCCCGCTGAAACAAAACTCACCAGCCCCGGTACTTGGTGGCAGACTGTGGGACTCCGCTGGCACTATCAAACCAGCCCGAAGTTGGCACTGGTGCCAGCTTGGGTCTGGGAGGCATCCCATGCGATCGCTGGATTTTCAGGAGCCAGCCGCCACCCGGGCCTATGGCCCCCAAACATAAAAACAACGGGCCTTTCCCACTGAAACAAAAACTCACCAGCCCCGGTCCTTGATGGCAGATTGTGGGACTCCGCTGGCACTATCAAACCAGCCCGAGTTGGCACTGGTGCCAGCTTGGGTCTGGGAGGCATCCCGCGATCGCTGGATTTTCAGGAGCCAGCCGGTCACCCCAGGCCTATGGCCCCAAACATAAAACACGGGCCTTTCCCTCTGAAACAAAACTCACCAGCCCCGGTCCTTGATGGCAGATTGTGGGACTCCGCTGGCACTATCAAACCAGCCCGAAGTTGGCACTGGTGCCAGCTTGGGTCTGGGAGGCATCCCGCGATCGCGATTTTCAGGAGCCAGCCGCCACTCCGGCCTATGGCCCCCAAACATAAAACAACGGGCCTTTCCCTCTGAAACAAAACTCACCAGCCCCGGTCCTGATGGCAGATTGTGGGACTCCGGCCCGAGTTGGCACTGGTGCCAGCTTGGGTCTGGGAGGCATCCTGCGATCGCTGGATTTTCAGGAGCCAGCCGGCCACCCGGCCAATGGCCCCCAAACATAAACAACGGGCTTTTCCCGCTGAAACAAAACTCACCAGCCCCGGTCCTTGATGGCAGATTGTGGGACGCCATTGGCACTATCAAACCAGCCCGAAGTTGGCACTGGTGCCAGCTTGGGTCTGGGAGGCATCCCGCGATCGCGGATTTTCAGGAGCCAGCCGATACTCCGGGCACAGGCCCCAAAACATAAAAAACGGCCTTTCCCTCTGAAACAAAACTCACCAGCCCCGGTCCGTGATGGCAGATTGTGGGACTCGCTAGCACTATCAAACCAGCCCGAGTTGGCACTGGTGCCAGCTTGGGTCTGGGAGGCATCCTGCGATCGCTGGAGTTTCAGGAGCCAGCCGCCACTCTGGCCCTATGGCCTCCAAACATAAACAACGGGCCTTTCCCCGCTGAAACAAAACTCACCAGCCCCGGTACTTGGTGGCAGACTGTG
>NW_022148981.1:0-11320 GCF_901933205.1 Camarhynchus parvulus | reverse complement strand
TGCCAACAAAGTTCACAATCTGCCATCGGGAACTGGGGCTGGTGACTTGTGTTTCAGGGAGGGAAAGGCCCTCGTGGAATATGTTTGGGGGCCTGGGGCCTCGAGTGGCCGCCGCCTGAAAATCCGCTGAGCACGCAGGATGCCTCCCCAGACCCAGGCTGGCACCAGTGCCAACTCGCCTGGCTTGATAGTGCCAACGGAGTCCCACAATCTGCCCTCAGAAAGGGTCTGGCAGACTTTTGTTTCAGAGGGAAAGGCCCGTGGTTTGTTTGGGGCTATAGGCCCAGAGTGGCCGGGTGGACTCCCGAAATACGCCTATACGCAGGATGCCTCCCAGACCCAAGCTGGCACCAGTGCCAACTCGGGCTGGTTTTTTGATAGTGCCAACGGAGTCCCTACAATCTGCCATCAAGGACCAGGGCTGGTGAATTTTGTTTGCAGAGGAAAGGCCCGTTTATGTTTTGGGGCCTAGATCCCGAGTGGCAGGTTGGCTCCTGAAAAATCCGCTGATACGTTAGGATGCCTCCCTAGACCCAGGCTGGCACCAGTGCCAACTCGGGCTGGTTTGATAGTGCCAACGGAGTCCTACAATCTGCCATCAAAGAACCAGGGCTGGTGACTTTTGTTTCCCAGGGAAAGGCCCATGAGTTTATGTTTGGGGCCTGTGGCCTTAGTGTGGCAGGTTGGCTCCTGAAAATCCACGACACGCGAGGATGCTCTCCCAGACCCAAACTGGGCACCAGTGCCAACTCGGGTTGGTTTGATAGTGCCAACGGAGTCCTACAATCTGCCATAAAAACCTGGGCTGGTGACTTTTGTTTCCAGAGGGAAAGGCCCGAGTTTATGTTTGGGGCCATAGGCCCGAGTGTCCGGTTGGCTCCTGAAAATCCACGACATACGCAGGATGCCTTCTCCCAGACCTGCTGGCACCAGTGCCAACTCGGGCTGGTTTGATAGTGCCAACGGAGTCCCACAATCTGCCATCAGGAACTGGGTCTGTTGACTTTGTTTCCAGAGGAAACGGCCCCTGTATATGTTTGGGGCCTGTGGCCCAGAGTGGCAGACTGGCTCCTGAAAATCCGCGATACGCAGGGATGCCTCCCAGACCCAAGCTGGCACCAGTGCCAACTCGGGCTGGTTTGATAGTGCCAACGGAGTCCTACAATCTGCAATCAAGAAAGGGGCTGGTGAGTTTTTGTTTCAGAGGAAAAATCCGAATTTGTTTTTGGGGCCTGTGGCCTGGAGTGGCAGATTGGCTCCCGAAAATCCGCGACATACAGGATGCCTTCCCAGACCCAAGCTGGCACCAGTGCCAACTCGGGCTGGTTTTGATAGTGCCAACAAAGTCCCACAATCTGCCATCACGGACTGGGGCTGGTGACTTGTGTTTCAGAGGGAAAGGCCCGCTGAATATGTTTGGGGGTTCAGGTCCGAGTTGCCGTTGGCTCCTGAAAAATACATTTTACGCAGGATGTTCTCCCAGACCTGCTGGCACCAGTGCCAACTCGGGCTGGTTTGATAGTGCCAACGGAGTCCTACAATCCGCCATAAAAACCTGGGCTAGTGAGTTTTGTTTCAGGCGGAAAGGGCCGAGTTTGTGTTTGGGGCCTCTGGCCCGACTGGCTCCCTGAAAACCACCGACACGGCAGGATGCCTCCCAGACCCAAGCTGGCACCAGTGCCAACTCGGGCTGGTTTGTTAGTGCCAACGGAGTCCTACAATCTGCCATCAGGAACCAGGGCTGGTGACTTTTGTTTCCCAGGGAAAACCGCCGTGTATATGTTTGCTGCACTGTGGCCCGGAGTGGCCGGTCGGTTCCTGAAAACTCCGCGACACGCAGGATGCCTCCCAGACCCAAGCTGGCACCAGTGCCAACTCGCTGGTTTTTTAGTGCCAACGGAGTCCCACAATCTGCCATCAGGAACGGGGCTGTTGACTTTTGTTTCAGAGGAAAGGCCCGGCATAATATGTTTGGGGCTTGTGGCCTGAGTGGCAGGTTGGGCTCCTGAAAAACCGCCGATACGCAGGATGCTCTCCCAGACCCAAGCTGGCACCAGTGCCAACTCGGGCTGGTTTGATAGTGCCAACGGAGTCCTACAATCTGCCATCAGGAACTGGGCTGGTGGACTTTTGTTTCCAGAGGGAAAGGCCCGTGGAATATGTTTGGGGGGCCAGGTCCCGAGGCCGCCTCGGTTCTGAAAAAATCCGAAATCGGGGATGCCTCCCAGACCCAAGCTGGCACCAGTGCCAACTCGGGCTGGTTTGATAGTGCCAACGGAGTCCTACAATCTGCCATAAAGAACCAGGGTTGGTGACTTTTGTTTCCCAGGGAAAGGGCCGGTGTTTATGTTTGGGGGCCTGTGGCCCGGAGTGGTCGGTGGCTCCTGAAAATCCGCCGACACGCAGGATGCCTCCCAGACCCAAGCTGGCACCAGTGCCAACTCGGGCTGGTTTGATAGTGCCAACGGAGTCCCACAATCTGCCATCAAAGAAACCAGGGGTTGGTGACTTTGTTTCCCCAGGAAACGGCCGGTGTTTATGTTTGGGGGGCCCCAGTGTGGGTCCAGAGTGGCCGGGTGGCTCCTGAAAAAACTGGGCTGTAGGCAGGATGCTCTCCCAGACCTGCTGGCACCAGTGCCAACTCGGGCTGGTTTGATAGTGCCAACGGAGTCCTAAAATCTGCCATCAAAGAAAAGGGTCTGGTGACTTTTGTTTCAGAGGGAAAGGGCCGGTTTATATGTTTGGGGCCTGTGGCCCAGAGTGGCAGACTGGCTCCTGAAAATCCGCGATACGCAGGATGCCTTTCCAGACCCGAGCTGGCACCAGTGCCAACTCGGGCTGGTTTGATAGTGCCAACGGAGTCCTACAATCTGCAATCAGGGAAAGGGGCTGGTGAGTTTTGTTTCAGAGGGAAAAGCCCGTGGAATATGTTTGGGGCCTGTGGCCTGGAGTGGCAGATTGGCTCCTGAAAATCTGCGCATACGCAGGATGCCTTTCCCAGACCCAAGCTGGCACCAGTGCCAACTTGGGCTGGTTTGATAGTGCCAACAAAGTCCTACAATCTGCCATCACGAACTGGGGCTGGTGACTTGTGTTTCAGAGGGAAAGGCCCGTGGAATATGTTTGGGGCCTGTGGTCCGGAGTGGCCGCCTGGCTCCTGAAAATCCGCGATACGCAGGATGCCTCCCAGACCCAAGCTGGCACCAGTGCCAACTCGGGCTGGTTTGATAGTGCCAACGGAGTCCTACAATCTGCCATCAAAAACTGGGGCTGGTGAGTTTTGTTTCAGAGGGAAAGGCCCGTGGAATATGTTTGGGGCCTGTGGCCCAGGAGTGGCCGGGTGCCTCCTGAAAATACGCCGATACGCAGGGATGCCTCCCAGACCCAAGCTGGCACCAGTGCCAACTCGGGCTGGTTTGATAGTGCCAACGAGTCCTACAATCTGCCATCAGGAACTGGGGCTGGTGACTTTTTGTTTCAGAGGGAAAGGCCCGGTGTATATGTTTGGGGCCTGTGGCCCAGAGTGGCCGGGTGGCCCTGAAAATCCGCACACGTTCAGGATGCCCCCCAGACCCAAGCTAGCACCAGTGCCAACTCGGGCTGGTTTGATAGTGCCAACGGAGTCCTACAATCTGCCATCAAGAACCAGGGCTGGTGACTTTTTTTTCCCAGGGAAAGGGCCGGAGTTTATGTTTGGGGCCTGTGGCCCGGAGTGGCAGGTTGGCTCCTGAAAATCCGCCGATACGCAGGATGCCTCCCAGACCCAGGCTGGCACCAGTGCCAACTCGGGCTGGTTTGATAGTGCCAACGGAGTCCTACAATCTGCCATAAAGAACCAGGGGCTGGTGACTTTGTTTCAGAGGAAAGGCCCGTGGAATATGTTTGGGGCCTGTGGCCCGGAGTGGCCGGTTGGCTCCTGAAAATCCGCCATAGGCAGGATGCCTCCCAGACCCAAGCTGGCACCAGTGCCAACTCGGGCTGGTTTGATAGTGCCAACGGAGTCCTACAATCGCCATCAGGAACCAGGGTTGGTGACTTTTGTTTCCCAGGGAAAGGGCCGGAGTTTATGTTTGGGGCCTGTGGCCCGGAGTGGCCGGTTGGCTCCTGAAAATCCGCGATACGCAGGATGCCTTCCCAGACCCAAGCTGGCACCAGTGCCAACTCGGGCTGGTTTGATAGTGCCAACGGAGTCCTACAATCTGCCATCAAAAACCTGGGCTGGTGACTTTTGTTTCAGACAGAAAGGGCCATGGAATTTATGTTTGGGGCCTGTGGCCCAGAGTGGCCGGTTGGCTCCTGAAAACCCGCCATACGCAGGATGCCTCCCCCAGACCCAAGCTGGCACCAGTGCCAACTCGGGCTGGTTTGATAGTGCCAACGAGTCCTACAATCTGCCATAAATAACCTGGGCTGGTGACTTTTGTTTCCCAGGGAACGGCCGTTGGAATATGTTTGGGGGCCTGTGGCCCGCAGTGTCCGACTGGCTCCTGAAAATCCGCCATACGCAGGATGCCTCCCAGACCCAAGCTGGCACCAGTGCCAACTCGGGCTGGTTTGATAGTGCCAACGGAGTCCTACAATCTGCCATCAGAACAAGGGTTGGTGACTTTGTTTCCCAGGGAAACGGCCGGTAGATATGTTTGCTGGGCCTGTGGCCCAGAGTGGCCGGGTGGCTCCTGAAAATCCGCATGATAGGCAGGATGCCTCCCAGACCCAAGCTGGCACCAGTGCCAACTCGGGCTGGTTTGATAGTGCCAACGGAGTCCTACAATCTGCCATCAAAGAACTGGGCTGGTGACTTTTGTTTCCCAGGGAAAAGGGCCGGTTTATATGTTTGGGGCCTGTGGCCCAGAGTGGCAGACTGGCTCCTGAAAATCCGCCATACGCAGGATGCCTCCCAGACCCAAGCTGGCACCAGTGCCAACTCGGGCTGGTTTGATAGTGCCAACGGAGTCCTACAATCTGCAATCAGGGAAAGGGGCTGGTGAGTTTTGTTTCAGAGGGAAAAGCCCGTGGAATATGTTTGGGGCCTGTGGCCTGGAGTGGCAGATTGGCTCCTGAAAATCTGGCGACACGCAGGATGCCTTCCCAGACCCAAGCTGGCACCAGTGCCAACTTGGGCTGGTTTGATAGTGCCAACAAAGTCCTACAATCTGCCATCACGAACTGGGGCTGGTGACTTGTGTTTCAGAGGGAAAGGCCCGTGGAATATGTTTGGGGCCTGTGGCCCGGAGTGGCCGCCTGGCTCCTGAAAATCCGCTGATACGCAGGATGCCTCCCAGACCCAAGCTGGCACCAGTGCCAACTCGGGCTGGTTTGATAGTGCCAACGGAGTCCTACAATCTGCCATCAGGAACTGGGGCTGGTGACTTTTGTTTCAGAGGGAAAGGCCCGTGGAATATGTTTGGGGCCTGTGGCCCAGAGTGGCCGGGGTGCCTCCTGAAAATCCGCGCGATACGCAGGATGCCTCCCAGACCCAAGCTGGCACCAGTGCCAACTCGGGCTGGTTTGATAGTGCCAACGGAGTCCCAAAAATCTGCCATCAGGAACTGGGGCTGGTGACTTTTGTTTCCCAGGAAAGGCCCGAGTATTATGTTTGGGGCCTGTGGCCCGAGTGGCCGGGTGGCTCCTGAAAACCGCGATACGCAGGGATGCCTCCCAGACCCAAGCTGGCACCAGTGCCAACTCGGGCTGGTTTGATAGTGCCAACGGAGTCCTACAATCTGCCATAAAAGAACCAGGGCTGGTGACTTTGTTTCCCAGGGAAAGGGCCGGAGTTTATGTTTGGGGCCTGTGGCCCGGAGGCCAGGTTGGCTCCTGAAAATCCGCGATACATTGAGGATGCCTCCCAGACCCAGGCTGGCACCAGTGCCAACTCGGGCTGGTTTGATAGTGCCAACGGAGTCCTGGTTCTGCCATAAAGAACCAGGGCTGGTGACTTTTGTTTCCCAGGGAAAGGGCCGGAGTTTATGTTTGGGGCCTGTGGCCCGGAGTGGCAGACTGGCTCCTGAAAAATCCGCGATACGCAGGGATACCTCCCAGACCCAGGCTGGCACCAGTGCCAACTCGGGCTGGTTTGATAGTGCCAACGGAGTCCTACAATCTGCCATAAAGAACCAGGGCTGGTGACTTTTGTTTCCCAGGAAAAGGGCCCGGAGTTTGGCTCCTGAAAATTTATGTTTGGGGCCTGTGGGGGCCCAGGAGTGTCAGGTTGGCCCTGAAAATCCGGACCCAAGCTGGCACCAGTGCCAACTCGGGGTTTGATAGTGCCAACGGAAAATCCCATCAGGAACTGGGTCTGTTGACTTTTGTTTGTTTCAGGAAACAGGATGCTTATGTTTGGGGGCCTGTGGCCCAGAGTGTCCCCTGGCTCCTGAAAATCCGCCATACGCTGGCACCAGTGCACCAGTGCCAACTCAGGCTGGTTTGATAGTGCCAACGGAGTCCTACAATCTGCCATAAAGAACTGGGTCTGTTGACTTTGTTTCCCAGGGAAAAATCCGCCGAGTGGTAGGATGTTTGGGGGGCCTGTGGCCCGCCAACGGAGTCCTACAAATCTGCCATCAGAACTGGGTTGGACTCTTGTGAAAAATCGGCCGGTGTATATGTTTGGGGCCTGTGGCCCAGAGGATGCCTCCCAGACCCAAGCTGGCACCAGTGCCAACTCGGGCTGGTTTGATAGTGCCAACGGAGTCCTGGCAATCTGCAGTCCTACAAATATGTTTGGCTGCCCTGAAGTCACAAAAAAACAAAAGGCCCACGAACTGGGTGGAGTTTGTGTTTGGGGCCTGTGGCCCGAACTTTGGGCGCCTGGCCCTGAAAATCCGCCTGGCTCCTGAAAACTACGCAGGATGCCTCCCAGACCCAAGCTGGCACCAGTGCCAACTCGGGCTGGTTTGATAGTGCCAACGGAGTCCTACAATCTGCCATCAGGAACTGGGGCTGGTGACTTTTGTTTCAGAGGGAAAGGCCCGTGTAATATGTTTGGGGGCCTGTGGCCCAGAGTGGCCGGGTGCCTCCTGAAAATCCGCGATACGCAGGATGCCTCCCAGACCTGCTGGCACCAGTGCCAACTCGGGCTGGTTTGATAGTGCCAACGGAGTCCTAAAATCTGCCATCAGGAAAAGGGGCTGCTGACTTTGTTTCAGAGGAAAGGCCCGGTTTATATGTTTAAGGGCCTGTGGCCCAGAGTGGCCTGCTGGCTCCTGAAAATCCGCTGGCACACAGGATGCCCTCCCAGACCCAAGCTGGCACCAGTGCCAACTCGGGCTGGTTTGATAGTGCCAACGGAGTCCTACAATCTGCCATAAAGAACCAGGGCTGGTGACTTTTGTTTCCCAGGGAAAGGGCCGGAGTTTATGTTTGGGGGCCTGTGGCCCCGAGTGGCAGGTTGGCTCCTGAAAACCGCGATACGCAGGATACCTCCCAGACCCAGGCTGGCACCAGTGCCAACTCGGGCTGGTTTGATAGTGCCAACGGAGTCCTACGATCTGCCATAAAGAACCAGGGCTGGTGACTTTTGATTCCCAGGGAAAGGGCCGGAGTTTATGTTTGGGGCCTGTGGCCCGGAGTGTCAGGTTGGCTCCTGAAAATCCACGATACGCAGGATGCCTCCCAGACCCAAGCTGGCACCAGTGCCAACTCGGGCTGGTTTGATAGTGCCAACGGAGTCCTACAATCTGCCATCAGGAACTGGGTCTGTTGACTTTTGTTTCCCAGGGAAACGGCCGGTGTATATGTTTGGGGCCTGTGGCCCGGAGTGGCCGACTGGCTCCTGAAAATCCGCGATACGCAGGATGCCTCCCAGACCCAAGCTGGCACCAGTGCCAACTCGGGCTGGTTTGATAGTGCCAACGGAGTCCTACAATCTGCCACAAAAAACCTGGGCTAGTGAGTTTTGTTTCAGACGGAAAGGCCCGGAGTTTGTGTTTGGGGCCCTGGCCGACTGGCTCCTGAAAACCGGGCGATACGCGCAGGATGCTTCTCCCCAGACCCAAGCTGGCACCAGTGCCAACTCGGGCTGGTTTGATAGTGCCAACGGAGTCCTACAATCTGCCACAAAAAACCTGGGCTAGTGAGTTTTGTTTCAGACGGAAAGGCCCGGAGTTTGTGTTTGGGGCCCTGAGTGGCCGACTGGCTCCTGAAAATCCGCGATACGCAGGATGCCTCCCAGACCCAAGCTGGCACCAGTGCCAACTCGGGCTGGTTTGTTAGTGCCAACGGAGTCCTACAATCTGCCATCAGGAAAAGGGGCTGGTGACTTTTGTTTCAGAGGGAAAGGCCCGGTTTATATGTTTAAGGGCCTGTGGCCCAGAGTGGCCGACTGGCTCCTGAAAACCAACGAGTCCTGTACACACAATGCCTGCCTTCCCAGACCCAAGCTGGCACCAGTGCCAACTCGGGCTGGTTTGATAGTGCCAACGGAGTCCTACAATCTGCCATAAAGAACCAGGGCTGGTGACTTTTGTTTCCCAGGTAAAGGGCCGGAGTTTATGTTTGGGGCCTGTGGCCCGGAGTGGCAGGTTGGCTCCTGAAAATCCGCTGATACGCAGGATACCTCCCAGACCCAGGCTGGCACCAGTGCCAACTCGGGCTGGTTTGATAGTGCCAACGGAGTCCTACGATCTGCCATAAAGAACCAGGGCTGGTGACTTTTGATTCCCAGGGAAAGGGCCGGAGTTTATGTTTGGGGCCTGTGGCCCGGAGTGTCAGGTTGGCTCCTGAAAATCCGCGATAGGCAGGATGCCTCCCAGACCCAAGCTGGCACCAGTGCCAACTCGGGCTGGTTTGATAGTGCCAACGGAGTCCTGGCAATCTGCCATCAGGAAAGGGTCTGGTGACTTTGTTTCCCAGGAAACAGCCGGTGTATATGTTTGGGGCCTGTGGCCCAGAGTGGCCGACTGGCTCCTGAAAACCGCGATACAGGGATGCCTTCCCAGACCCAAGCTGGCACCAGTGCCAACTCGGGCTGGTTTGATAGTGCCAACGGAGTCCTAAAATCTGCAATCAGGGAAAGGGGCTGGTGAGTTTTGTTTCAGAGGGAAATGCCCGTGGAATATGTTTGGGGCCTGTGGCCTGGAGTGGCAGATTGGCTCCTGAAAATCCACGATACGCAGGATGCCTCCCTAGACCCAAGCTGGCACCAGTGCCAACTTGGGCTGGTTTGATAGTGCCAACAAAGTCCTACAATCTGCCATCACGAACTGGGGCTGGTGACTTGTTGTTTCAGAGGAAAGGCCCGTGGAATATGTTTGGGGCCTGTGGCCCGGAGTGGCCATCTGGCTCCTGAAAACCACTGATACGCAGGATGCCCCCAGACCCAAGCTGGCACCAGTGCCAACTCGGCTGGTTTGATAGTGCCAACGGAGTCCTACAATCTGCCATCAGGAACTGGGGCTGGTGACTTTGTTTCAGAGGGAAAGGCCCGTGGAATATGTTTGGGGCCTGTGGCCCAGAGTGGCCGGGTGCCTCCTGAAAATCTGGCTGACACGCAGGATGCCTCCCAGACCCAAGCTGGCACCAGTGCCAACTCGGGCTGGTTTGATAGTGCCAACGGAGTCCTACAATCTGCCATCAGGAACTGGGGCTGGTGACTTTTGTTTCAGAGGGAAAGGCCCGGGGAATATGTTTGGGGGCCTGTGGGCTTCGAGTGGCCGGCTGGTTCCTGAAAATCCGCGGATACGCTAGGATGCCTCCCAGACCCAAGCTGGCACCAGTGCCAACTCGGGCTGGTTTGATAGTGCCAACGAAGTCCTACAATCTGCCATCAAAGAACCAGGGCTGGTGACTTTTGTTTCCCAGGGAAACAGCCGGAGTATATGTTTGGGGCCTGTGGCCCAGAGTGGCCGACTGGCTCCTGAAAAATCGGCGATAGGCAGGATGCCTCCCAGACCCAAGCTGGCACCAGTGCCAACTCAGGCTGGTTTGATAGTGCCAACGGAGTCCTACAATCTGCCATCAAAAGAACCAGGGTTGGTGACTTTTGTTTCAGGGAAACGGCCGGGTGTATATGTTTGGGGCCCTGGGCCCGGAGTGGCAGGTTGGCTCCTGAAAATCCGCGATACGCAGGATGCCTCCCAGACCCAAGCTGGCACCAGTGCCAACTCGGGCTGGTTTGATAGTGCCAACGGAGTCCTACAATCTGCCATCAGGAACTGGGGCTGGTGACTTTTGTTTCCCAGGGAAAGGGCCGGTGGATATGTTTGGGGCCTGTGGCCCAGAGTGGCCGACTGGCTCCTGAAAATCCGCTGACACGCTAGGAAGCCTCCCCAGACCCGCTGGCACCAGTGCCAACTCGGGCTGGTTTGATAGTGCCAACGGAGTCCTACAATCTGCAATCAGGAACCAGAAAGTTTTGTTTCAGAGGGAAAATCCCCGGGAATATGTTTGGGGCCTGTGGCCTGGAGTGGCAGATTGGCTCCTGAAAATTCATGATACGCAGGATGCCTCCCAGACCCAAGCTGGCACCAGTGCCAACTCGGGCTGGTTTGATAGTGCCAACGGAGTCCTACAATCTGCCATCAGGAAAAGGGGCTGGTGACTTTGTTTCAGAGGGAAAGGCCCGGTGGAATATGTTTGGGGCCTGTGGCCCAGAGTGGCCGCCTGGCTCCTGAAAACCGCGATAGGCAGGATGCCTTCCCAGACCCAAGCTGGCACCAGTGCCAACTCGGGCTGGTTTGATAGTGCCAACGGAGTCCTACAATCTGCCATCAAGAACCTGGGCTGGTGACTTTTGTTTCAGGGAAAGGGCCGGAGTTTATGTTTGGGGCCCTGTGGCCCGGAGTGGCCGACTGGCTCCTGAAAACCGGCGATACGCAGGATGCCTTCCCAGACCCAAGCTGGCACCAGTGCCAACTCGGGCTGGTTTGATAGTGCCAACGGAGTCCTACAATCTGCCATCCGGAAAGGGGCTGGTGACTTTTGTTTCCCAGGGAAACCGCCGGGTGTATATGTTTGGGGCCCAACCGGTGGCCCAGAGTGGCAGACTGGCTCCTGAAAATCCGCGATAGGCAGGATGCCTCCCAGACCCGAAAACCTGCTGGCACCAGTGCCAACTCCGGCTGGTTTGATAGTGCCAACGGAGTCCTACAATCTGCAATCAGGAAAGGGGCTGGTGAGTTTTGTTTCAGAGGGAAAATCCCGTGGAATATGTTTGGGGCCTGTGGCCTGGAGTGGCAGATTGGCTCCTGAAAATCTCGCGATACGCAGGATGCCTCCCAGACCCAAGCTGGCACCAGTGCCAACTTGGGCTGGTTTGATAGTGCCAACAAAGTCCTACAATCTGCCATCACGAACTGGGGCTGGTGACTTGTGTTTCAGA
>NW_022148980.1:0-11330 GCF_901933205.1 Camarhynchus parvulus | reverse complement strand
AGGAAGAAAATGGGGGAAAATTGGGAAAAATTAGGGAAAAAAATAGGAAAAAATGGGGAGAAATTGAGGAAAAAATGGGGAAAAAATAGGAAAAAATCAGGGAAAAATTGGGAGAAAAATGGAGAAAAATTGAGAGAAAAATGGAGAAAAATTGAGGAAAAAATGGGGAAAAATTGGGGGAAAATTGGCAAAAAAAATTCAAAAAAATGGGGAAAAATAGGAAGAAATTGGGGAAAAAATGGGAAAAATTGGGGAAAAAAATTGGGGAAAATTAGGGAGGAAATGGGAAAAAATTGGGGAAAATTTTGGAAAAAATTGGGAAAAAATGGGAAAAAATTGGGGAAAATTTCGGAAAAATTGGGGAAAAATTGGGGAAAAAATTGGGAAAAATTAAATGGGGAAAATGGGAAAAAATGGAAAAAAATTGGGGAAAAATTGGGGAAAATTGGGGGAAAAAATTGGGAAAGGATTTGAGGAAATAATGGGGGAAAATTGGGGAAAAAAAATTGCGCCAAAATTGGGGGAAATGGGAAAAAAAATGGGGAAATGGGGAAAATATTGGGGAAAAATTGGGGAACAATCAGGAAAAAATGGGAAAAATCAGGAAAAAATTGGGAAAAAAATGGGGAAAATTTCGGAAAAAATTGGGGAAAAATTGGGGAAAAAATTGGGAAAAATTAGGGAAAAAATTGGGAAAAATTTGGGAAAAATTGGGGAAAAATTACAAAAAAATTGGGGGGAAAATTGGGGGGAATTGGGAAAATTGGGGAAAATTGGGGAAAAAATGGGGAAAATGAGATTTTTAACAAAATCAATATTTTTTCCCTGAACTGTGGATTTTGCAGGGATTCCAGGGGCCCTGCAGGGCCAGAGCTGGAGCCTCTGGCAGAAATTAGGAGATCAAATCGGGGAATAAAAATTGGGGGAAAAATTGGGGAGAATCAGGGAAAAAAGGGGGGAAAATTGGGGAAAAATGGGGGAAAAATGGGGAAAAATTGGGGTGAAAATGGGAGAAAAATTGGCAAAAAAATCAAAAAAAATGGGGAAAAAATAGGAAAAAGAGCGCAAAAAATTCAGGAAAAATTGGGGAAAAATTGGGAAAAATTAGGGGGAAAATGGGAAAAAATCAGGAAAAATATGGGGGAAAAATCAGGAAGAAAAGGGGGAAAAATTGGGAAAAATTAGGGAAAAAAATAGGAAAAAGTGGGGAAAAATGGAAAAAAATCAGGGAAAAATTGGGAAAAAAATGGAGAAAAATTGGGAAAAAAATTGAGAAAAATTGAGGAAAAAATGGAGAAAAATTGAGGAAAAATGGGGAAAAATTGGGGGAAAATTGGCAAAAAAAATTCGAAAAAATGGGAAAAAATAGGAAGAAATTGGGGAAAAAATGGGAAAAATTGGGGAAAAATTGGGGAAAAATTTGGGGAAAATTGGGGAAAAAATTGGGGAAAATTAGGGGGAAAATTGGGAAAAAATTGGGGAAAATGGGAAAAAAATTGGGGGAAATTGGGGAAAATATTGGGGAAAAATTGGGGAACAATCAGGAAAAAATGGGAAAAATCAGGAAAAAAATGGGGAAAATTTGGGAAAAATTGGGGAAAAATTGGGGAAAAAATTGGGAAAAATTAGGGGAAAAATTGGGAAAAATTTGGGAAAAAATTGGAAAAAATTGGGGAAAAATTGCGAAAAAATGGCGAAAAAATTGGGAAAAAATTGCCAAAAACTGGGGGAAAATTGGGGAAAAAATGGGGGAAAATGAGATTTTAACAAAATCAATATTTTTTTACCTGAACTGTGGATTTTTGCAGGGATTCCAGGGGCCCTGCAGGGCCAGAGCGCGTCCTCGGGCAGCTCGGAGATCAAATCGGACGACGAGGCCGACGAGAACCTGCAGGAGCCCAAGGGAGCCGAGGAGAAGAAGCTGGAAGAGGAGAAGAAGGAGATCAAATCCATAACTAGGTCAAGATCTAGGTAACGGGAACGGGGGGGGAAAAGAAGGGGGAAAAAACGGGGAGAAAAAGGAAAAAAAAAGTGAGAAAATCGGTGGAGAAATGGGGAAAATATGGGGGAAATTGGGGAAAATTGGGGGGAAAATTGGGAAAAATTTGGAATAAAATGGGGAAAATATGGGGGAAAATGGGGGAAAATTGGGAAAAATTGGGGAAAAAATTGGGGGAAAATTGGGAAAAAATTGGGGAAAAATTTGGAAATTAAATGTGGAAAAATGGGGGGAAAATTGGGGGAAAATTGGGATAAAAATGGGGAGAAAATGGGAATAAAATGGGAATAAAATGGGGGGAAATTGGGGAAAAATTGGGGAAAAATTGGGGAAAAAATTGGGGAAAATGGGGAAAAATGGGGGGAAAATTGGGAAAAAATTGGGGAAAATTTGGGGAAAAATTGGGGAAAAAATCAGCAAAAAATTGGGGAAAATTTGGGAAAAATTGGGGAAAAAAATGGGGAAAATTTGGGAAAATTTGGGGAAAAAATGGGGGAAAATTGGGAAAAAAATTGGAAAAAATTGGGAAAAATGGGGAAAAAATGGAAAAAAATTGGGGAAAATTTGGGAAAAATTGGGGGAAAATTGGGAAAAATTTTGGGGAAAATTGGGAAAAAAATTGGGAAAAAATTGGGAAAAGTTGGGAAAAAATTGGGGGAAATGGAGAAAAAATGGGGAAAAAATCAGGAAAAATTTGGGAAAAATTGGGGGAAAATTGGAGAAAAATCGGGGCAAAAATTGGGAAAAAATCAGGAAAAACTGGGAAAAAACGGGAAAAAATTGGGAAAAATTTGGGGAAAAATGGGTGGAAAATTGGGAAAAATTTGGGAAAAATTTGAGAAAATTCGGGAAAAATTGGGGAAAATTGGGGGGAAAAAATGGGGAAAAATCAGGAAAAAATTTGGGAAAAAATTGGGGGAAAATTGGGATAAAAAATGGGGAGAAAATGGGAATAAAATGGGGGGAAAATTGGGAAAAATTGAGAAAAAATTGGGAAAAATTGGGGAAAAATGGGGAAAAATCGGGGAAAATGGGGAAAAAATGGGGGAAAAATGGGGGAAAATTGGGAAAAAATTGGGGAAAATTTGGGAAAAATAGGGGGGTAAATCAGCAAAAAATTGGGGAAAATTGGGGGAAAATTGGGAAAAAATTGGGGAAAATTTGGGAAAAATGGGGGGAAAAATCAGCAAAAATTTGGGGGAAAATTGGGGAAAAATTGGGGGAAAATTGGGGAAAATTTGGGGGAAAATTGAGAAAAAAATTGGGAAAAAATTGGGAAAAAATTTGGGAAAAATTTGGGAAAATTCGGGGGAAAAAATGGGGGAAAAATCAAAAAATCAGGAAAAATTTGGGAAAAAATGGAGAAAAATTTGGGAAAAAATGGAGAAAAATTTGGAAAAAATTGGGAGAAAATGGGAATAAAATGGGATTAAAATGGGGGGAAAATTGGGAAAAATTGAGAAAAAATCGGGTAAAATTGGCGAAAAATTGGGGAAAAATTGGGAAAAAATGGGGAAAAAATGGGGAAAAATCAGGGGAAAATTTGGGAAAATTGGGGGAAAATTGGAGAAAAATTGGGAATTAAATGGGGGAAAATTGGGGAAAATTGGGGGAAAAAAATTGGGGAAAAATTGGGAAAAATTGGGAAAAAATTGGGGAAAAATTGGGGAAAAATGGGGAAAAAAAAAAGGAAAAATCAGCGGGCAATTGGTCAAAATTGGGCCAAATTTGGGGAAAAAAATTGAGAAAAAAAATTGGGAAAAAAAAATGGGGTCCCAGCGCGGAATAAAATGGGGGCGAAATTGGGGAAAAATTGGGGAAAAAATTTGCGAAAAAATGGCGGCGCATGGGGAAAAATCGAAAAAATTGGGGAAAAAATGGGGGAAAATTTCAAGGAAAAAATGGGGAGAAAATGGGAATAAAATGGGAATAAAATGGGGGGAAATTGGGGAAAAAATTGGGGAAAAAAAAGGCGGGGAAAATCCCTCAAATTTGGGCAAAATTTGGGGAAAAATGGGGGGGAAAAATTGGGGAAAAATTTGAAAAAATTGGGGGGGAAAATTGTGGGAAATTTGGGGAAAAAAGTTCATGGATCTTCTCCATGGAGGGTCTAATTGGGGAAAAAAAAATTTCTTAAAAAAGGACTTCATGCAAAAACTCCATAACGTTCTTCAGGGATTCTAAAATGTTCTTCATGGAAAAAATGGGGGTTCTTCATGAGGTTCCTCATGGAAAAATTCTACCAAGTTCTTCATGGGTTCTTCATGCAAGGACTCCATAAAACTTCAGGAAGGTTCTTCAAGGTTCCTCATGGAAGAACTTGGGTAAAACTCCATAAATCAGGAAAAGGAGGTTCTTCAAGGTTCCTCATGGA
Organism: Camarhynchus parvulus; assembly: GCF_901933205.1. Taxonomy (NCBI): domain Eukaryota; kingdom Metazoa; phylum Chordata; class Aves; order Passeriformes; family Thraupidae; genus Camarhynchus; species Camarhynchus parvulus. The sequence goes on along the minus strand of NW_022148980.1, from coordinate 6,957 downwards.
AGAAAATTCATGCAAATTCCATAATGTTGTCCATGGGAGTTCTTCATGCAAGGACTCCATAAAAATTCAGGAAAAATCTACCATGTTGTCCATGGAAGTTCTGGCAGGTTCTTCATGAGGGTTCCTCATGGAAGTTCCACCAAGTTCTTCATGGAGTTCTTCATGAAGGACTCCAAAGTTCTTGAGGATTCTCCATGTTGTCCATGGAAGTTCTGGCAGGTTCTTCATGAGGTTCCTCACGGAAGTTCTTCATGGAGTTCTCCATGGAAGTTCTCCATGGAAGTTCTTCCAAGATCTTTATGGAGTTCTCTATGGAAGTTCTACCAGGTTGTCCATGAAGATCTTCATGGGAGAACTCCATAATGTTCTTCAAGGAGGTTCTTCAAGGTTCCTCATGGAAGAACTTCATGCAAGGACTCCATAATGTTGTCCATGGAAGTTCTTCATGCAAGGACTCCATAACGTTCTTCAGGGAGGTTCTACCATGTTGTCCATGGAAGTTCTGGCAGGTTCTTCATGAGGTTCCTCAGGAAGTTCTTCATGGAGTTCTCCATGGAAGTTCTCCATGGAAGTTCTTCCAAGATCATTATGGAGTTCTCTATGGAAGTTCTACCAGGTTGTCCATGAAGATCTCCATGGGAGAACTCCATGAAGTTCTATCTGGAGGTTCTTCAAGGTTCCTCATGGAAGAACTTCATGGATGTTCTCCATGGAGGGTCTAGGAAGTTCTTCAGGGTTTCTTATGGTAGGACTTCATGCAAGGACTCCATAACGTTCTTCAGGGAGGTTCTACCATGTTCTTCATGGAAGTTCTGGCAGGTTCTTCATGAGGTTCCTCATGGAAGTTCTACCAAGTTCTTCATGGAGTTCTTCATGCAAGGACTCCATAACGTTCTTCAGGAAGGTTCTTCAAGGTTCCTCATGGAAGAACTTGATGGTAGAACTCCATAATGTTCTTCAAGGAGGTTCTTCAAGGTTCCTCATGGAAGAAATTCATGCAAGGACTCCATAATGTTGTCCATGGAAGTTCTTCATGCAAGGACTCCATAACGTTCTTCAGGAAGGTTCTACCATGTTGTCCATGGAAGTTCTGGCAGGTTCTTCATGAGGTTCCTCATGGAAGTTCCACCAAGTTCTTCATGGAGTTCTTCATGCAAGGACTCCATAAAGTTCTTCGGGGAGGTTCTACCATGTTCTTCATGGAAGTTCTGGCAGGTTCTTCATGAGGTTCCTCACGGAAGTTCTTCATGAAGTTCTCCATGGAAGTTCTCCATGGAAGTTCTCCATGGAAGTTCTTCCAAGGTCTTTATGGAGTTCTCTATGGAAGTTCTACCAGGTTGTCCATGAAGATCTCCATGGGAGAACTCCATGAAATTCTATCTGGAGGTTCTTCAAGGTTCCTCATGGAAGAACTTCATGGATGTTCTCCATGGAGGGTCTAGCAAGGTTCTTCAGGGTTTCTTATGGTAGGACTTCATGCAAGGACTCCATAACGTTCTTCAGGGAGGTTCTACCATGTTCTTCATGGAAGTTCTGGCAGGTTCTTCATGAGGTTCCTCATGGAAGTTCTTCATGAAGTTCTCCATGGAAGGACTCCATAAAGTTCTTCAGGAAGGTTCTTCAATGTTCCTCATGGAAGAACTTGATGGTAGAACTCCATAATGTTCTCCATGGAGGTTCTTCATGAAGTTCTTCAAGGTAGAACTTCATGGATGTTCTTGATGGAAGTTCTACCAAGTTCTTCATGAAGTTGACTCCATAACGTTCTTCAGGGAGGTTCTACCATGTTGTCCATGGAAGTTCTGGCAGGTTCTTCATGAGGTTCCTCACGGAAGTTCTTCATGAAGTTCTCCATGGAAGTTCTCCATGGAAGTTCTTCCAAGGTCTTTATGGAGTTCTCTATGGAAGTTCTACCAGGTTGTCCATGAAGATCTTCATGGGAGAACTCCATAATGTTCTTCAAGGAGGTTCTTCAAGGTTCTTCATGGAAGAACTTCATGCAAGGACTCCATAATGTTCTCCATGGAAGTTCTTCATGCAAGGACTCCATAAAGTTCTTCAGGGAGGTTCTACCATGTTGTCCATGGAAGTTCTGGCAGGTTCTTCATGAGGTTCCTCACGGAAGTTCTTCATGGAGTTCTCCATGGAAGTTCTCCATGGAAGTTCTTCCAAGATCTTTATGGAGTTCTCTATGGAAGTTCTACCAGGTTGTCCATGAAGATCTCCATGGGAGAACTCCATGAAGTTCTATCTGGAGGTTCTTCATGTTCCTCATGGAAGAACTTCATGGATGTTCTCCATGGAGGTTCTTCAAGGTTCTTCAGGGTTTCTTATGGTAGGACTTCATGCAAGAATAACGTTCTTCAGGGAGGTTCTACCATGTTCTTCATGGAAGTTCTGGCAGGTTCTTCATGAGGTTCCTCATGGAAGTTCTACCAAGTTCTTCATGGAGTTCTTCATGCAAGGACTCCATAAAGTTCTTCAGGGAGGTTCTACCATGTTGTCCATGGAAGTTCTGGCAGGTTCTTCATGAGGTTCCTCACGGAAGTTCTTCATGGAGTTCTCCATGGAAGTTCTCCATGGAAGTTCTTCCAAGGTCTTTATGGAGTTCTCTATGGAAGTTCTACCAGGTTGTCCATGAAGATCTTCATGGGAGAACTCCATAATGTTCTTCAAGGAGGTTCTTCAAGGTTCTTCATGGAAGAACTTCATGCAAGGACTCCATAATGTTCTCCATGGAAGAACTTCATGCAAGGACTCCATAACGTTCTTCAGGGAGGTTCTACCATGTTGTCCATGGAAGTTCTGGCAGGTTCTTCATGAGGTTCCTCAGGTTCTTCATGGAGTTCTCCATGGAAGTTCTCCATGGAAGTTCTTCAAGATCTTTATGGAGTTTCTCTACCAGGTTGTCCATGAAGATCTCCATGGGAAACTCCATGTTTCTTCAGGGGAGGTTCTTCAAGGTTCTTCATGGAAGAACTTCATGGTATGTTCTCCATGGAGGGTCTAGCATGGTTCTTCATGGTTTTTATGGTCTTCATGCATGGACTCCCAACGTTCTTCATGGAATTTCTGATGTTCTTCATGGAAGTTCTCCATGGTTCTTCATGAGGTTCCTCATGGAAGTTCTACCAAGTTCTTCATGGATTCTTCATGATGTTCTCCATGGAAGGTTTTCAAGGTTCCTCATGGAAGAACTTGATGTTCTCCATGGATGTTCTTCCATGGAATTTCTTGAAAAGTTCCTCATGGAAGAAATTCATGGAATTTTGGAATGTTCTCCATGGAAGTTCTTCATGCAAGGACTTATTCTTCAGGAAGGTTCTACCATGTTGTCCATGGAATTTCTGGCATGTTCTTCATGATGTTCCTCATGGAATTTTGGATGTTCTTCATGGAGTTCTTCATGCAAGGACTCCATAAAGTTCTTCAGGGATTCTACCATGTTGTCCATGGAAGAATTCTTCATGGATGTTCTTCATGGAATTCTCCATGATGTTCTCCATGGAAGTTCTTCCATGGAATTTATGGATGTTCTCTATGGAAGTTCTACCATGTTGTCCATGGGGGAAACTCCATAATGTTCTTCAAGGAGGTTCTTCCATGGTTCTTCTGGAAGAACTTCATCCATGGACTCCATAATGTTCTCCATGGAAGAACTTCATGCAAGGACTCCATAACGTTCTTCAGGGAGGTTCTACCATGTTGTCCATGGAAGTTCTGGCAGGTTCTTCATGAGGTTCCTCACGGAAGTTCTTCATGAGGTTTCTCATGCAAGGACTCCATAAAGTTCTTCAGGGAGGTTCTTCAAGGTTCTTCATGGAAGAACTTCATGGTAGAACTCCATAATGTTCTCCATGGATTTTCTGATCTTCTCCATGGAATTTTTTATGTTCTCCATGGAATTTTTGATCTTCTCCATGGAAGTTCTCCATGGATCTTCTGATGTTCTCCATGAACTTCTCCATGGATCTTCTGATGTTCTCCATGGAATTTCTGGTGTTCTCCATGGAAGTTCTCCATGGAATTTTTGATGTTCTCCATGGAATTTTGGATGTTCTCCATGGAAGTTCTCCATTATGTTCTCCATGGAATTTTGGATGTTTTCCATGATGTTCTCCATGGAATTTTGATGTTCTCCATGGAAGTTCTCCATGGATCTTCTGATGTTCTCCATGGAATTTTGGATGTCCTATATGGAATTTCTGATGTTCTCCATGGAAGTTCTCCATGGAATTTCTGATGTTCTCCATGGAAGTTCTCCATGGAATTTCTGATGTTCTCCATGGAAGTTCTCCACGATGTTCTCCATGGAATTTTGGATGTTCTCCATGGAAGTTCTCCATGGAATTTCGGATCTTCTCCATGGAAGTTCTCCATGGATCTTCTGATATTCTCCATGGAATTTCTCCATGGATATTCTGGCGTTCTCCATGGAAGTTCCTCTTAAGTTCTTCAGGAAGTTCTCCATGGAATTTCTGATGTTCTCCATGGAAGTTCTCCACGATGTTCTCCATGCAATTTTTGATGTCCTCCATGGAATTTCTGATGTTCTCCATGGAAGTTCTCCATGATGAAATTTTGGATGTTCTCCATCCATTTCTGATGTTCTCCATGGATATTCTCCATGATGTTCTCCATGCAATTTTTGATGTCCTCCATGGAATTTCTGATGTTCTCCATGGAAGTTCTCCATGATGTTCTCCATGGAATTTTGGATGTTCTCCATGGAATTTCTGATGTTCTCCATGGAAGTTCTCCATGATGTTCTCCATGGAATTTTGGATGTTCTCCATGGAATTTCTCGTGTTCTCCATGGAATTTCTGGTGTTCTCCATGGAAGTTCTCCATGATGTTCTCCATGGAATTTCTGGGGTTCTCCATGGAATTTCTCCATGGAATTTCTGATGCTCTCCATGGAACTTCTCCATGATGTTCTCCATGGAATTTTTGATGTTCTCCATGGAAGTTCTCCATGGAATTTTGGATGTCCTCCATGGAATTTCTGATGTTCTCCATGGAAGTTCTCCATGGAATTTTGGATGTTCTCCATGGAATTTCTGGTGTTCTCCATGGAAGTTCTCCATGATGTTCTCCATGGAATTTCTGGGGTTCTCCATGGAATTTCTCCATGGAATTTTGGATGTTCTCCATGGAATTTTGGATGTCCTCCATGGAATTTCTGATGTTCTCCATGGAATTTTGGATGTTCTCCATGGAATTTTGGATGTCCTCCATGGAATTTTGGATGTTGTCCATGGAATTCTGGATGTCCTCCATGGAATTCTGGATGTCCTCCATGGAGCTGACGTCCGTGTGTCCGTGTGTCCCTTGGCCTTGGCCGGAACCTGAACCCCAGGCCATGGGGGGACGGAGCCAGGGATGGGGCAGATGACCTCGAGGTGGGGACAGCTGGCCTTGGGGAGCTCACGGGGGACCATGGGGGCGGAGCCAATCACATAGGGAAAATTGGGGAAAAATTTTCCGGGAAAAAAATGGGGAAACCTTGGGGAAAATTGGGGAAAAATTGGGGGAAAAATTGGGGAAAAATTGGGGGAAAAATTGGGGAAAAAATTTGGAAAATTTGGGGGGAAAATTGGGGAGAAATTTGGGAAAATTTGGGGAAAAATTGGGGGAAAATTGGGGAAAAATTGGGGGAAAAATGGAAAGAAAATGGGGGAAATTTGGGGGGAAAATTGGGGAAAAAATGGGGGAAAATTTGAGGGGAAAATGGAAAGAAAATGGGGGAAAATTGGGGGGAAAATTGGAGGAAAATTGGAGAAAATTAGGGGAAAATTGGGAATAAAATGGGGAAATTTTGGGGGAAAATTGGGGGGAAAAATTGGAAAAAATTGGGGGAAATTTGGGGAAAATTGGGGAAAAATACGGGAAAAATTGGGGGAAAATTGGGGGAAAAATGGAAAGAAAATGGGGGAAATTTGGGGGGAAATTGGGGAGAAAATTAGGGAAAAATTGGGGAAAAATTGGGGAAAATTGGGGGAAAATTTGGAATAAAATGGGGAATAAAATGGGGGAAAAATAGAGAAAAATTGCGATAAATGGGAAAAATTTGGGGGGAAATTTTGGGGTGAAATTGGGAAGAAAATTGGGAAGAAAATGGGGAAAAAATTGGGGAAAAATTGGGGGAAAATTGGGGAAAAATTTGGGAAAATTTGGGGGAAAATTGGGGGGAAAATTGGGAAAAAACGAGAAAAACTGGGGAAAAATTGGGGGAGAATTTGGGGGAAAATTGGGGGGAAAATTGGGAAAAAACGGGAAAAATTGGGGAGAAAATTGGAAGAAAATTGGGGAAAAATTGGGGAACAATTGGAATAAAATGGGGAAAATTTGGGGGGAAATTGGGGAAAAAAATTGGGGAAAATTGGGGGAAAAATGGGAATAAAATGGAAAGAAAATGGGGAAATTTTGGGGGAAATTGGGAAGAAAATGGGGGGAGAATTTGGGGGAAAATTGAGAAAAAATGGGGGGAAATGGCGGAAAATTGGGGAAAATTGGAATAAAATGGGAAAAAATTTGGAATAAAATGGGGGAAATTTGGGGGAAATTGGGAAGAAAATGGGGGAAAATTCGGGGAAATTTTTGGGGAAAATTGGGGAAAAATTTGGAAAAATTTTGGGGGAAATTGGTGAAAATTTGGGGAAAAATTGGGGGAAAATTTGGGAAATTTTGGGGGAAAAAAATTGGGGAAAATTGGGGTAAAAATGGGAATAAAATGGGGGAAAATCGGAGGAAAAATTGGTGAAATTTGGGGGAAAATTGGGAAGAAAATGAGGAAGAATTGGGGGAAAAATTTGGGGAAAATGGGGAAAAATGGGAAGAAAATGGGGAAAATTTTTAGGGAAAAATTGGGGAAAATGGGGAAAAAATTGGCAAAAATTGGGAGGCAAATGGGAAGAAAATTGGGGGAAAATTTGGAATGGGCAAAAATTGGGTGGA
>NW_022148979.1:0-11350 GCF_901933205.1 Camarhynchus parvulus | reverse complement strand
ATGGTGAGTTTTGTTTCAGAGAGAAATGAACGTTGTTTATGTTTAGGGGCCATAGGCCCGAGTGGCCGGGCTGGCTCCTGAAAATCCACGATACGCAGGATGCCTCCCAGACCCAAGCTGGCACCAGTGCCAACTCGGGCTGGTTTGATAGTGCCAACGGAGTCCTACAATCTCCAGTCAAGGACCGGGGCTGGTGACTTTTGTTTCAGACGGAAAGGATCGTTGTTTATGTTTGGGGGCCATAGGCCCGGAGTGGCCGGCTGGCTCCTGAAAATCAGCGATACACAGGATGCCTCCCAGACCCAAGCTGGCACCAGTGCCAACGCCATCAAGGACCGGGCTGGTGACTTTTGTTTCAGAGGGAAAGGCCCGTTGTTTATGTTTGGGGCCAAAGGGTCGGGTTGTCGGGCTGGCTCCTGAAAATCCGCGATACGCAGGATGCCTCCCAGACCCAAGCTGGCACCAGTGCCAACTCGGGCTGGTTTGATAGTGCCAACGGAGTCCCACAATCTGCCATCAAGGACCGGGCTCGTGACTTTGTTTCAGAGGGAAAGGCCCGTTGTTTATGTTTGGGGGGCCATAGGCCCGGAGTGGCCGGGCTGGCTCCTGAAAATCCGGGCGATATACGCAGGATGCCTCCCAGACCCAAGCTGGCACCAGTGCCAACTCGGGCTGGTTTGATAGTGCCAACGGAGTCCCACACCCGCCATCAAGGACGGGGGCTGGTGAGTTTTGTTTCAGAGGGAAAGTGTCGTTTATGTTTGGGGCCACCGACCCCGAGCGGCCAGCTGGCTCCTGAAAAATCCGCTGATATGGATGCCTCCCAGACCTGTAAGCTGGCACCAGTGCCAACTCGGGCTGGTTTTGATAGTGCCAACGGAGTCCCACAATCTGCCACCAAGGACCGGGCTGGTGGCTTTTGTTTCAGAGGGAAAGGCCCGTTGTTTATGTTTGGGAGCCATAGGCGCTGAGGGCCGCTGGCTCCTGAAAACCGCCGATACGCAGGATGCCTCCCAGACCCAAGCTGGCACCAGTGCCAACCGGGCTGGTTTGATAGTGCCAACGAGTCCCACAATCTGCCACCAAGGACCGGGCTGGTGGGAAAGGCCCGTTTTTTTGTTTAAATAGGCCCGGGCGTCGCTGGGTTTATGTTTGGGGGCCTCAGACCTGCCCCGAACTCGGGCTGGTTTGGCTCCTGAAAAATCTACCAAGAACGGGGCTAAGTTTGTTTCAGGGAAAGGCCTCCTCCCAGGCTTGTGCCAGGAGTGGCTGGCACCAAATCCGTGCCAACTCCCAGACCTGCTGGCACCAGTGCCAACTGATAGTGCCAACGGAGTCCCGCCAATCTGCCATCAAGGACGGGGCTGGTGAGTTTTGTTTCAGAGGGAAAGGTCCATTGTTTATGTTTGGGGCCCGTGGCCCCGAGTGGCCGGGTTGGCCCTGAAAAATCCGATACGAGGGATGCGCCCAGACCCAAGCTGGCACCCAGTGCCAACCCGCTGGTTTGATAGTGCCAACGAGTCCCACAATCTGCCGTACCAAGGACCGGGCTGGTGGCTTTTGTTTCAAAGGGAAAGGCCCGTTGTTTATGTTTGGGGCCAAAGGCCCGAGTGGCCGGGTTGGCTCCTGAAAACCATACGCGAGATGCTTCCCAGACCTGCTGGCACCAGTGCCAACTCGGGCTGGTTTGATAGTGCCAACGGAGTCCCACACCCGCCACCAAGGACCGGGGCTGGTGAGTTTTGTTTCAGAGGGAAAGGCCCATTGTTTGCGTTTGGGGCAACAGGCCCGGAGGGCCGGGTTGGCTCCTGCAAAACCGCCATACGCAGGGATGCCTCCAGACCTGCAGCTGGCACCAGTGCCAACTTCGGGCTGGTTTGATAGTGCCAACGGAGTCCCACAATCGCCAAATGCGACCGGGCTGGTGAGTTTTTGTTTAGAGGGAAAGGCCCGTTGTTTATGTTTGGGGCTTCCAGCCCCGAGTGGCCGGGTTGGCTCCTGAAAATCGGCATACATGATGCTCCCAGACCCAAGCTGGCACCAGTGCCAACTCGGGCTGGTTTGATAGTGCCAACGGAGTCCCACAATCTGTATATCAAGGACCGGGGCTGGTGAGTTTTGTTTCAGAGGGAAAGGCCTGTTATTTATGTTTGAGGCCAAAGGACCGAGAGGCCGGGCGGGTTCCTGAAAACCATATACGCTAGGATGCCCCAGACCTGCTGCACCCGCGCCAACTCGGGCTGGTTTGATAGTGCCAACGGAGTCCCGGCCAATCCGCCACCAAGAACGGGCTGGGTGCAGTTTGGTTTCAGAGGGTGGCCTGTTTATGTTTGGGGCTTGTGCTCAGGAGTGGCCGGGTTGGCTCTGAAAATCCGCGATACGCGAGAATGCCTCCCAGACCCAAGCTGGCACCAGTGCCAACTCAGGTTGGTTTGATAGTGCCAACGGAGTCCCACAATCTGCCATCAAGGACCAGGGCTGTGAGTTTTGCCTCAGAGGGAAAGGCCCGTTGTTTATGTTTGGGGCCTGTGCCCGACTGGCCGGGTTGGCTCCTGAAAAATCCGCGACACGCAGGATGCCTCCCAGACCCAAGCTGGCACCAGTGCCAACCTCGGGCTGGTTTGATAGTGCCAACGGAGTCCCACAATATGCAACCAAGTCCCGGGACTGGTGAATTTTGTTTCAGAGGGAAAGGCCCGTTGTTTATGTTTGGGGCCATAGGCCCGAGTGGCCGGGTTGGCTCCTGAAAATCCGCGATACGCGAGGATGCCTCCCAGACCCAAGCTGCACCAGTGCCAACTCAGGCTGGTTTGATAGTGCCAACGGAGTCCCACAATCGCCATCAAGGACCGGGGCTGGTGAGTTTTGTTTCAGAGGGAAAGGCCCGTTGTTTATGTTGTGGGGCCTTAAGCCCGGGGCCGGGTGGCTCTGAAAATCCGCTGACATGCAGGATGCCTCTCCCAGACCTGCTGGCACCCAGTGCCAACTCGGGCTGGTTTGATAGTGCCAACAGAGTCCCACAATCTGCCATCAAGGACCGGGGCTGGTGAGTTTTGTTTCAGAGGGAAAGGCCCGCTTGTTTATGTTTGGGGCCACCGCCCTGAGTGGCCGGGTTGGCTCCTGAAAAATCATGCGACGCAGGATGCCCCCAGACCCAAGCTGGCACCAGTGCCAACTCGGGCTGGTTTGATAGTGCCAATGGAGTCCCACAATCTGCCACCAAGGACCGGGGCTGGTGAGTTTTGTTTCAGAGGGAAAGGCCCGTTGTTTATGTTTGGGGGCCATAGGTCCGGAGTGGCCGGGCTGGCTCCTGAAAAATCCATGATACGCTGGATGCCTTCCCAGACCCAAGTTGGCACCAGGGCCAACTCGGGCTGGTTTGATAGTGCCAACGGAGTCCCACACCCTGCCATCAATGACCGGGGCTGGTGACTTTTGTTTCAGAGGGAAAGGCCCGTTGTTTATGTTTGGGGGCCTGTGCCCCTGAGTGGCCGGCTGGCTCCTGAAAATCCGCGATATCAGCAGGATGCCTCCCAGACCCGCCATGATACGCAGGATGCTCCCAGACCCAAGCTGGCACCAGTGCCAACTCGGGCTGGTTTGATAGTGCCAACGGAGTCCCACAATCTGCCATCAAGGACCGGGCTGGTGAGTTTTGTTTCAGAGGAAAGGCCCGTTGTTTATGTTTGGGGCCATAGGCCCGAGTGGCCGGGTTGGCTCCTGAAAACCGCGATACGCAGGATGCCTCCCAGACCCAAGCTGGCACCAGTGCCAACTCAGGCTGGTTTGATAGTGCCAACGGAGTCCCACAATATGCCATCAAGGACCCAGGCTGGTGAGTTTGTTTCAGAGGGAAAGGCCCGTTGTTTATGTTTGGGGCCTGTAGCCCTGAGTGGCCGGGTTGGCTCCTGAAAACCGCGATACGCAGGATGCCCTCCCAGACCTGCTGGCACCAGTGCCAACTCGGGCTGGTTTGATAGTGCCAACGGAGTCCCACAATCTGCCACCAAGGACCGGGTTGGTGACTTTTGTTTCGGAGGGAAAGGCCCGTTGTTTATGTTTGGGGCCATAGGCCCGAGTGGCCGGTTGGCTCCTGAAAAAAATCCGCGATACGCAGGATGCCTTCCAGACCCAAGCTGGCACCAGTGCCAACTCGGGCTGGTTTGATAGTGCCAACGGAGTCCCAAAATCTGCCATCAAGGACCGGGACCTGGTGAGTTTTGTTTCAGAGGGAAAGGCCCGTTGTTTATGTTTGGGGCCATAGGCCCGAGTGGCCGGCTGGCTCCTGAAAAACCGCGATACGCAGGGATGCTCCCAGACCCAAGCTGGCACCAGTGCCAACTCGGGCTGGTTTGATAGTGCCAACGGAGTCCCACAATCTGCCATCAAGGACCGGGGCTGGTGAGTTTTGTTTCAGAGGGAAAGGCCCGTTGTTTATGTTTGGGGCCATAGCCCCGAGTGGCCGGGCTGGCTGGCTCCTGAAAAATCCGCGATACGCAGGATGCCTCCCAGACCCAAGCTGGCACCAGTGCCAACTCGGGCTGGTTTGATAGTGCCAACGGAGTCCCACAATCCGCCATCAAGGACCGGGGCTGGTGACTTTTGTTTCAGAGGGAAAGGCCCGTTGTTTATGTTTGGGGGCCATAGGCCCGGAGTGGCCGGGTGGCTCCTGAAAATCCGCGATACGCAGGATGCCTCCCAGACCCAAGCTGGCACCAGTGCCAACTCGGGCTGGTTTGATAGTGCCAACGGAGTCCCACAATCTGCCATCAAGGACCGGGCTGGTGACTTTTGTTTCAGAGGGAAAGGCCCGCTGTTTATGTTTGGGGCCATAGGCCCGAGTGGCCGGGTGGCTCCTGAAAATCCGCGCGATACGCAGGATGAAAGGCCCGCTTGTTTATGTTTGGGGGCCATAGGCCCGGAGTGGCCGGGCTGGCTCCTGAAAAATCCGCGATACGCAGGATGCCTCCCAGACCCAAGCTGGCACCAGTGCCAACTCGGGCTGGTTTGATAGTGCCAACGGAGTCCCACAATCTGCCATCAAGGACCGGGGCTGGTGAGTTTTGTTTCAGAGGGAAAGGCCCGTTGTTTATGTTTGGGGCCATAGGCCCGAGTGGCCGGGTTGGCTCCTGAAAATCCGGATACGCAGGATGCCTCCCAGACCCAAGCTGGCACCAGTGCCAACTCGGGCTGGTTTGATAGTGCCAACGGAGTCCCACAATCTGCCATCAAGGACCGGGCTGGTGACTTTTGTTTCAGAGGGAAAGGCCCGTTGTTTATGTTTGGGGCCATAGGCCCGAGTGGCCGGGTTGGCTCCTGAAAAATCCGCGATACGCAGGATGCCTCCCAGACCCAAGCTGGCACCAGTGCCAACTCGGGCTGGTTTGATAGTGCCAACGGAGTCCCACAATCTGCCATCAAGGACCGGGCTGGTGAGTTTTGTTTCAGAGGGAAAGGCCCGTTGTTTATGTTTGGGGCCATAGGCCCGAGTGGCCGGGTTGGCTCCTGAAAACTCCGCGATACGCAGGATGCCTCCCAGACCCAAGCTGGCACCAGTGCCAACTCGGGCTGGTTTGATAGTGCCAACGGAGTCCCACAATCTGCCATCAAGGACCGGGGCTGGTGAGTTTTGTTTCAGAGGGAAAGGCCCGTTGTTTATGTTTGGGGCCATAGGCCCGAGTGGGCCGGGTGGCTCCTGAAAATCCGCGATACGCAGGATGCCTCCCAGACCCAAGCTGGCACCAGTGCCAACTCGGGCTGGTTTGATAGTGCCAACGGAGTCCCACAATCTGCCATCAAGGACCGGGCTGGTGAGTTTTGTTTCAGAGGGAAAGGCCCGTTGTTTATGTTTGGGGCCATAGGCCCGAGTGGCCGGGTTGGCTCCTGAAAATCCGCGATACGCAGGATGCCTCCCAGACCCAAGCTGGCACCAGTGCCAACTCGGGCTGGTTTGATAGTGCCAACGGAGTCCCACAATCCGCCATCAAGGACCGGGGCTGGTGAGTTTTGTTTCAGAGGGAAAGGCCCGTTGTTTATGTTTGGGGCCTGTGGCCCGGAGTGGCCGGGCTGGCTCCTGAAAAATCCGCGATACGCAGGATGCCTCCCAGACCCAAGCTGGCACCAGTGCCAACTCGGGCTGGTTTGATAGTGCCAACGGAGTCCCACAATCTGCCATCAAGGACCGGGGCTGGTGAGTTTTGTTTCAGAGGGAAAGGCCCGTTGTTTATGTTTGGGGCCATAGGCCCGAGTGGCCGGGTTGGCTCCTGAAAAAATCCGGCGATACGCAGGATGCCTCCCAGACCCAAGCTGGCACCAGTGCCAACTCGGGCTGGTTTGATAGTGCCAACGGAGTCCCACAATCTGCCATCAAGGACCGGGCTGGTGAGTTTTGTTTCAGAGGGAAAGGCCCGTTGTTTATGTTTGGGGCCATAGGCCCGGAGTGGCCGGGCTGGCTCCTGAAAAATCCGCGATACGCAGGATGCCTCCCAGACCCAAGCTGGCACCAGTGCCAACTCGGGCTGGTTTGATAGTGCCAACGGAGTCCCACAATCTGCCATCAAGGACCGGGCTGGTGAGTTTTGTTTCAGAGGGAAAGGCCCGTTGTTTATGTTTGGGGCCATAGGCCCGAGTGGCCGGGTGGCTCCTGAAAATCCGCGATACGCAGGATGCCTCCCAGACCCAAGCTGGCACCAGTGCCAACTCGGGCTGGTTTGATAGTGCCAACGGAGTCCCACAATCTGCCATCAAGGACCGGGCTGGTGAGTTTTGTTTCAGAGGGAAAGGCCCGTTGTTTATGTTTGGGGCCATAGGCCCGAGTGGCCGGGCTGGCTCCTGAAAATCCGCTGATACGCAGGATGCCTCCCAGACCCAAGCTGGCACCAGTGCCAACTCGGGCTGGTTTGATAGTGCCAACGGAGTCCCACAATCTGCCATCAAGGACCGGGCTGGTGAGTTTTGTTTCAGAGGGAAAGGCCCGTTGTTTATGTTTGGGGCCATAGGCCCGAGTGGCCGGGCTGGCTCCTGAAAATCCGCGATACGCAGGATGCCTCCCAGACCCAAGCTGGCACCAGTGCCAACTCGGGCTGGTTTGATAGTGCCAACGGAGTCCCACAATCTGCCATCAAGGACCGGGCTGGTGAGTTTTGTTTCAGAGGGAAAGGCCCGTTGTTTATGTTTGGGGGGCCTAGGCCCGAGTGGCCGGCTGGCTCCTGAAAATCCGCGATACGCAGGATGCCTCCCAGACCCAAGCTGGCACCAGTGCCAACTCGGGCTGGTTTGATAGTGCCAACGGAGTCCCACAATCTGCCATCAAGGACCGGGCTGGTGAGTTTTGTTTCAGAGGGAAAGGCCCGTTGTTTATGTTTGGGGCCATAGGCCCGAGTGGCCGGGTTGGCTCCTGAAAATCCGCGATACGCAGGATGCCTTCCCAGACCCAAGCTGGCACCAGTGCCAACTCGGGCTGGTTTGATAGTGCCAACGGAGTCCCACAATCTGCCATCAAGGACCGGGGCTGGTGAGTTTTGTTTCAGAGGGAAAGGCCCGTTGTTTATGTTTGGGGCCATAGGCCCGAGAGGGCCGGGCTGGCTCCTGAAAATCCGCGATACGCAGGATGCCTCCCAGACCCAAGCTGGCACCAGTGCCAACTCGGGCTGGTTTGATAGTGCCAACGGAGTCCCACAATCTGCCATCAAGGACCGGGCTGGTGAGTTTTGTTTCAGAGGGAAAGGCCCGTTGTTTATGTTTGGGGCCATAGGCCCGAGTGGCCGGGCTGGCTCCTGAAAATCCGCGCGATACGCAGGATGCCTCCCAGACCCAAGCTGGCACCAGTGCCAACTCGGGCTGGTTTGATAGTGCCAACGGAGTCCCACAATCTGCCATCAAGGACCGGGCTGGTGAGTTTTGTTTCAGAGGGAAAGGCCCGTTGTTTATGTTTGGGGCCATAGGCCCGGAGTGGCCGGGCTGGCTCCTGAAAATCCGCGATACGCAGGATGCCTCCCAGACCCAAGCTGGCACCAGTGCCAACTCGGGCTGGTTTGATAGTGCCAACGGAGTCCCACAATCTGCCATCAAGGACCGGGCTGGTGAGTTTTGTTTCAGAGGGAAAGGCCCGTTGTTTATGTTTGGGGCCATAGGCCCGAGTGGCCGGGTTGGCTCCTGAAAATCCGCGATATACGCAGGATGCCTCCCAGACCCAAGCTGGCACCAGTGCCAACTCGGGCTGGTTTGATAGTGCCAACGGAGTCCCACAATCTGCCATCAAGGACCGGGCTGGTGAGTTTTGTTTCAGAGGGAAAGGCCCGTTGTTTATGTTTGGGGGCCATAGGCCCGAGTGGCCGGGTTGGCTCCTGAAAATCCGCTGATACGCAGGATGCCTCCCCAGACCCAAGCTGGCACCAGTGCCAACTCGGGCTGGTTTGATAGTGCCAACGGAGTCCCACAATCTGCCATCAAGGACCGGGCTGGTGAGTTTTGTTTCAGAGGGAAAGGCCCGTTGTTTATGTTTGGGGCCATAGGCCCGAGTGGCCGGGTGGCTCCTGAAAATCCGCGATACGCAGGATGCCTCCCAGACCCAAGCTGGCACCAGTGCCAACTCGGGCTGGTTTGATAGTGCCAACGGAGTCCCACAATCTGCCATCAAGGACCGGGCTGGTGAGTTTTGTTTCAGAGGGAAAGGCCCGTTGTTTATGTTTGGGGCCATAGGCCCGAGTGGCCGGGTGGCTCCTGAAAATCCGCGATACGCAGGATGCCTCCCAGACCCAAGCTGGCACCAGTGCCAACTCGGGCTGGTTTGATAGTGCCAACGGAGTCCCACAATCTGCCATCAAGGACCGGGCTGGTGAGTTTTGTTTCAGAGGGAAAGGCCCGTTGTTTATGTTTGGGGGGCATAGGCCCGAGTGGCCGGGCTGGCTCCTGAAAATCCGGGCGATACGCAGGATGCCTCCCAGACCCAAGCTGGCACCAGTGCCAACTCGGGCTGGTTTGATAGTGCCAACGGAGTCCCACAATCTGCCATCAAGGACCGGGGCTGGTGAGTTTTGTTTCAGAGGGAAAGGCCCGTTGTTTATGTTTGGGGCCATAGGCCCGGAGTGGCCGGGCTGGCTCCTGAAAATCCGCGATACGCAGGATGCCTCCCAGACCCAAGCTGGCACCAGTGCCAACTCGGGCTGGTTTGATAGTGCCAACGGAGTCCCACAATCTGCCATCAAGGACCGGGGCTGGTGAGTTTTGTTTCAGAGGGAAAGGCCCGTTGTTTATGTTTGGGGCCATAGGCCCGAGTGGCCGGGCTGGCTCCTGAAAATCCGGGCGATACGCAGGATGCCTCCCAGACCCAAGCTGGCACCAGTGCCAACTCGGGCTGGTTTGATAGTGCCAACGGAGTCCCACAATCTGCCATCAAGGACCGGGCTGGTGAGTTTTGTTTCAGAGGGAAAGGCCCGTTGTTTATGTTTGGGGCCATAGGCCCGAGTGGCCGGGTGGGCTCCTGAAAATCCGGCGATATGCAGGATGCCTCCCAGACCCAAGCTGGCACCAGTGCCAACTCGGGCTGGTTTGATAGTGCCAACGGAGTCCCACAATCTGCCATCAAGGACCGGGCTGGTGAGTTTTGTTTCAGAGGGAAAGGCCCGTTGTTTATGTTTGGGGCCATAGGCCCGAGTGGCCGGCTGGCTCCTGAAAATCCGCGATACGCAGGATGCCTCCCAGACCCAAGCTGGCACCAGTGCCAACTCGGGCTGGTTTGATAGTGCCAACGGAGTCCCACAATCTGCCATCAAGGACCGGGGCTGGTGAGTTTTGTTTCAGAGGGAAAGGCCCGTTGTTTATGTTTGGGGCCATAGGCCCCGAGTGGCCGGGCTGGCTCCTGAAAATCCGCGCGATACGCAGGATGCCTCCCAGACCCAAGCTGGCACCAGTGCCAACTCGGGCTGGTTTGATAGTGCCAACGGAGTCCCACAATCTGCCATCAAGGACCGGGGCTGGTGAGTTTTGTTTCAGAGGGAAAGGCCCGTTGTTTATGTTTGGGGCCATAGGCCCGAGTGGCCGGGTTGGCTCCTGAAAATCCGCGATACGCAGGATGCCTCCCAGACCCAAGCTGGCACCAGTGCCAACTCGGGCTGGTTTGATAGTGCCAACGGAGTCCCACAATCTGCCATCAAGGACCGGGCCTGGTGAGTTTTGTTTCAGAGGGAAAGGCCCGTTGTTTATGTTTGGGGCCATAGGCCCGAGTGGCCGGCTGGCTCCTGAAAATCCGCCGATACGCAGGATGCCTCCCAGACCCAAGCTGGCACCAGTGCCAACTCGGGCTGGTTTGATAGTGCCAACGGAGTCCCACAATCTGCCATCAAGGACCGGGCTGGTGAGTTTTGTTTCAGAGGGAAAGGCCCGTTGTTTATGTTTGGGGCCATAGGCCCGAGAGTGGCCGGGTTGGCTCCTGAAAATCCGCCGATACGCAGGATGCCTCCCAGACCCAAGCTGGCACCAGTGCCAACTCGGGCTGGTTTGATAGTGCCAACGGAGTCCCACAATCTGCCATCAAGGACCGGGCTGGTGAGTTTTGTTTCAGAGGGAAAGGCCCGTTGTTTATGTTTGGGGCCATAGGCCCGAGTGGCCGGGCTGGCTCCTGAAAATCCGGCGATACGCAGGATGCCTCCCAGACCCAAGCTGGCACCAGTGCCAACTCGGGCTGGTTTGATAGTGCCAACGGAGTCCCACAATCTGCCATCAAGGACCGGGGCTGGTGAGTTTTGTTTCAGAGGGAAAGGCCCGTTGTTTATGTTTGGGGGCATAGGCCCGAGTGGCCGGGTTGGCTCCTGAAAAATCCGGCGATACGCAGGATGCCTCCCAGACCCAAGCTGGCACCAGTGCCAACTCGGGCTGGTTTGATAGTGCCAACGGAGTCCCACAATCTGCCATCAAGGACCGGGGCTGGTGAGTTTTGTTTCAGAGGGAAAGGCCCGTTGTTTATGTTTGGGGCCCATAGGCCGAGTGGCCGGCTGGCTCCTGAAAACTGCGCGATACGCAGGATGCCTCCCCCAGACCCAAGCTGGCACCAGTGCCAACTCGGGCTGGTTTGATAGTGCCAACGGAGTCCCACAATCTGCCATCAAGGACCGGGCTGGTGAGTTTTGTTTCAGAGGGAAAGGCCCGTTGTTTATGTTTGGGGCCATAGGCCCGAGAGTGGCCGGCTGGCTCCTGAAAATCCGCGGATACGCAGGATGCCTCCCAGACCCAAGCTGGCACCAGTGCCAACTCGGGCTGGTTTGATAGTGCCAACGGAGTCCCACAATCTGCCATCAAGGACCGGGCTGGTGAGTTTTGTTTCAGAGGGAAAGGCCCGTTGTTTATGTTTGGG
>NW_022148978.1:0-11353 GCF_901933205.1 Camarhynchus parvulus | reverse complement strand
TTCCTCCAAATTTTCTCCAATTTTCCCCCAATTTTATTCTCATTTTTCCCCAATTTTTCCCCAATTTTCCCCTTTTTTCTCAATTTTTTCCCCATTTTTTCCCCAGTTTTTCCCAATTTTTCTCCAATTTTTCCCCAATTTTCCCCAATTTTCCCCAATTTTCCCCAATTTTTCCCCAATTTTTTCCCATTTGTCCCCCAATTTTTCCCATTTTTATCCCAATTTTCCCCAATTTTCCCCAATTTTTCCCTCATTTTTTTATTTTTTCCCATTTTTCCCATTTTTCCCCCATTTTTACCCAATTTTTCCTCAATTTTCCCCCAATTTATTCCCAATTTTTCCCCAATTTTCTCTTAATTTTTTTCTCCAATTTTCTCCATTTTTTCCCCAATTTTTCTCCAATTTTTCCCCAATTTTCCAACATTTCACTCCAATTTTTTCCTATTTTTTCTCCCAATTTTTCCCATTTTTTCCCCAATTTTCCCCCCCCAATTTTCCCCCAATTTTCCCCCAATTTTCTCCCATTTTTATCCCAATTTTTTCCCAAGTTTTCTCCCATTTTCCCCCAATTTTTCCCCCAATTTTCCCAATTTCCCCCCAAAGTTTCCCCCATTCCATCCCCACCGCCTGCGTGCGCCAGCACCCCCTGCGCAGCTTCGGGAATGCTCTCGAACCAAAAATCAACTTTCATTCTCTCTTACAAGGTAAAAACATTAATTTTATTTCTTCCCCAATTTTTCCCCATTTTTTTCTGATTTTTTTGCTATTTTTTCCAATTTTTTCTCCAATTTTTCCCAATTTTTCCCCAATTTTCCCCAATTTTTTCCCATTTTTCCCCAATTTTTCTCCAATTTTCCCCAATTTTTCCCAATTTTTTCCCATTTTTTCCCCCATTTTTTCCCTAATTTTTCTCCAGTTTTCTCCATTTTTAGTCCAATTTTCCCCCATTTTTTTCTCCAATTTTTCCCCAATTTTTCCCCATTTTTCCCCAATTTTTCCCCAATTTTTCCCCTGATTTTTTTCCCAATTTTTCTCCAATTTTTTCCCAATTTTCTCCATTTTTTGTCCAATTTTTCCCCCAATTTTTCCCTCATTTTTTCCCCTTTTTCCACCATTTTTCCCCAATTTTCCCCCAATTTTTCTCCAATTTTTCTCCAATTTTTCCCCATTTTTCTCCAGTTTTTCTCCAATTTTTCCCCAATTTTTCCCCAATTTTTTCCATTTTTAGTCCAATTTTCCCACGATTTTTTCACCAATTTTCCCCCAATTTTTCACCATTTTTCTCCAATTTTTCTCAATTTTTCCCCCAATTTTTTCCCAATTTTTTCCCCAATTTTTCCCCAATTTTTCTCCAATTTTTTCCACTAATTTTTTTGGCCACTTTTTTATCCCATTTTTTCCCAATTTTTCCCCAATTTTCCCAATTTTTCCCCCAATTTTTCCCCAATTTTTCTCCAATTTTTCCCCAATTTCCCCCATTTTTTTCTCCAGTTTTTTCCCAATTTTCTCCATTTTTTGTCCAATTTTTCCCCCAATTTTTCCCTCATTTTTTCCCATTTTTCCACCATTTTTCCCCAATTTTCCCCCAATTTTTCTCCAATTTTTCCACCACTTTTTCCCCCAATTTTCGCCCCAATTTTCCCCAATTTTTCCCTGTTTTTATCCCAATTTTCCTCCAAATTTTCTCCAATTTTTCCCCTATGTTTCCCCATTTTTCCCCAATTTTTCTCCCATTTTTCTCCCAATTTTCCCCAATTTTTTCCCCATGTTTCCCAATTTCCCTATTTTTCTCAGATTTTTTCCCAATTTTTTCTCTATTTTTCCCCCAATTTTCCCACAATTTTTCTCCAATTTTTTCTCTAATTTTCCCCAATTTCTCCCCATTTTTCCGAATTTTTCCTCATTTTTCGTCCCAATTTTCACCCAATTTTCTCCCAATTTTTCCCAATTTTTTCTCAACTTTTCTCCAGTTTTCCCCCAATTTTTCCCCAATTTTTCCCCAAATTTTTCCCCAATTTTCCCCCAATTTTTCCCCATGATAAATTTCATTTTTATTTCTTTCCAGCCCCTTTCCCCACGGCCTCTCTGGCTTTCCCGGCCAAGACTCGCTCCCCTCTCGTTCCCGTCTCCGTCCCCAAGGCTCCGGAACCTTCCGAGGATCCCAAGAATTCCCCGGATTCTTCCAACGTAAGAACCCCAAGAAATCCCCAAAAAAATCCCCCAAAATTCCCCAAAAATAAAAAAAAAATCCCGAAAAAATCCCCAAAAATCCCCCAAAAATTCCAAAAAAATTCCCAAAAAATTCCTAAAAAATCCCCCAAAATGCCCCAAAAATCCCTAAAAAATTCCCCCAAAATTCCCAAAAAATTCCCCAAAGCATCCCCAAAAAATTCCCTAAAAATGCCCCAAAAAATCCCCAAAAACTTCCCCAAAAAATCCCCAAAAATCCCCAAAAAATTCACCAAAAAACCCCAAAAAATTCCCCAAAAATGCCCCAAAAATCCCCCAAAAATTCCCGGGGTCCCCCAAATTCCCCCCCAAAAAATCCCCCAAAAAAATCCCAAAAAAATTCCCAGAAAATTCCCCAAAACCCCCAAAAAATTCCCGAAAAAATCCCTAAAAAATTAGAAAAAAAAACCCAAAAATTCCCAAAAAATTCCCAAAAAATCCCCCAAAAATTCCCAAAAAATCTCCAAAAAATGCCAAATTTTAATTCAATTTTGTCTAAAATTTATTTTAATTTTTCCCGATTTTTTTCCCCATTTTATTCTGAGGAAAATTTGGGAAAAAATGGGGAAAAATTGGGAAAAGAGTTAGAGAAAAATAGGGAAAAATGGGGATGAAAATTGGGGGAAAAATGGGAAAAAATGAGGAAAAAATGGGGGGAAAATTGGGATAAAATTGGGGGGAAATGGGAAAAAAGAAGGAAAAAATGAGGAAAAAATAGGAAAAATTTGGAATAAAATTGGGGAAAATTTGGGAAAAATTGGAGTAAAAATGGAAAAAAAATGGGGAAAAATAAGAAATAAATGGGGAAAAATTGGGAAAAAATTGAGGTAAAAATAGGAGAAAATTGGGGAAAAAATAAGAAAAAATTGGGAAAAAATGGAGAAAAATTGGAATAAAATTGGGGGAAAATGGGGGAAAATTGGGGAAAAATTGGGGAAAAAATAAGAAATAAAATGAAGATATATTGAGGAAAATTTGGGGTAAAAATGGGAAAAAATTGGGGGAAAATTGGAATAAAATTGGGAAAAATTAGGGGGGAAAATTTAGGGAAAAATTGGAAGAAAATTGGGGGAAATTGGGCAAAAATCAGGAAAAAATTGGAGAAAAATTGGGAGAAAAATGGGAATAAAATGGGGAAAATTGGGGAGAAAAATGGGAAAAATTGGAGAAAAATTGGAATAAATTTGGGAAAAAATGGGGATAAAAATAGGAATAGAATTGGGGAAAAAATTGGATAAAATTGGGGGGAAATTGGGAAAAAAATTGGGAAAAATGGGGAAAAATGAGAATAAAATGGAAAAAAAATAGGAGAAAATTGGGGGGAAATTGGAATAAAATTGGGAAAAATTAGGGAGGAAAATGGTGAAAAATTGGGATAAAATTGGGGAAAAATTAGGAAAAAATTGGAGAAAAATGGGAAAAAATTGGGGAAAAAATTGGAGAAAAATTGGAATAAAATTGGGGGAAATTGGGCAAAAATCAGGAAAAAATTGGAGAAAAATTGAGAGAAGTTGGAGAAAAATGGGGAGAAAAAATTGGAATAAAATGGGAAAAATTGGGATAAAATTGGGAAAAAATTGGGGAAAAATTGGGGAAAATTAGGAAAAAATTGGGGAAAAATTAGGGGGGAAATTGGGAGGAAAATGGGAAAAAATTGGGGGAAAATTGGGGAAAAACTGAGAAAAAGTTGGGATAAAAATGGGGAAAAATTGGAATAAAATTGGGGGAAAATTGGGATAAAAATGGGAAAAAATTGGGGGAGAAATGGGAATAAAATGGGGAAATATTGGGGAAAAATGAGAATAAAAAGGAGAAAAATTGGGAAAAAATTAGGAGAAAATTGGGGGAAAATCAGGGATAAAAAGGGAAAAATTGGAATAAATTTGGGGGAAAATCGGGAAAAAAATGAGGAAAAAATTGGAGAAAAATTGGAATAAAATTGGGAAAAAATGGGGAAAAATTGGGGAAAAAGATAAGAAAAAAATGGGGAAATTTGAGGAAAGTTTGGAGTAAAATTGGGGAAAATTGGGAAAAAATGGGGAAAAATTTGGGGGAAATTGGAGAAAAAATTGGGGAAAAATTGGGGAAAAATTGGGGGGAAATTAGGGAAAAAAAAAGAAATAAAATGAAGATAAATTGAGGAAAATTTGGGGTAAAAATGGGAAAAAATTGGGGGAAAATTGGGATAAAAATGGGAAAAATTAGGGGGGAAATTTAGGGAAAAATTGGAATAAAATTGGGGGAAATTGGGCAAAAATCAGGAAAAAATTGGAGAAAAATTGGGAGAAAAATGGGAATAAAATGGGGAAAATTGGGAGAAAAATGGGGAAAAATTGGAGAAAAATTGGAATTAGTTGGGGAAAAAATGGGGATAAAAATAGGAATAGAATTGGGGAAAAAATTGGATAAAATTGGGGGGAAATTGGGAAAAAAATTGGGAAAAATGGGGAAAAATGAGAATAAAATGGAAAAAAAATAGGAGAAAATTGGGGAGAAATTGGGATAAAATTGGGAAAAAATAGGGAGGAAAATGGTGAAAAATTGGGATAAAATGGGGGAAAAATTAGGAAAAAATTGGAGAAAAAATTGGAATAAAATTGGGGGAAATTGGGAAAAAATCAGGAAAAAATTGGAGAAAAATTGAGAGAAGTTGGAGAAAAATGGGGAGAAAAAATTGCAATAAAATGGGGGAAAAATGGGAATAAAATTGGGAGAAAAAATTGGGAGGAAAATGGGGTGGAAATTGGGAAAAATTGGGGAAAATTTTGGAATAAAAATGGGGAAAAATTGGAATAAAATTGGGGGAAAATTGGGAAAAAATGAGGAAAAAATTGGAGAAAAATTGGGAAAAATTAGGAAAAAATTGGGGAAAAATTAGGGGGAAATTGGGGAAAAATTAGGGGGAAAATTGAGGAAAAACTGAGAAAAAGTTGGGATAAAATTGGGGAAAAATTGGAATAAAATTGGGGGAAAATTGGGATAAAAATGGGAAAAAATTGGGGCAAAATTGGGATAAAATTGGGGAAAATTAGGGAGGAAAATGGTGAGAAATTGGGATAAAAATAAGGAAAAAATTGGGGAAAATTTGGGAGAAAAATGGGAAAAATGTGGAGAAAATTGGAGAAAAAATTGGAGAAAAATTGGAATAAAATTGGGGGAAATTGGGCAAAAATCAGGAAAAAATTGGAGAAAAATTGAGAGAAGTTGGAGAAAAATGGGGAGAAAAATTGGAATAAAATGGGAAAAATTGGGGGAAAAATGGGGAAAAATTGGGGGAAAATTGGGATAAAAATGGGGAAAAAATGAGGAAAAAATTGGAGAAAAATGGGGAAAAATTGGGGAAAAATTGGAGTAAAATTGGGGGAAATTGGGAGAAAAATGGGGAAAAATTAGAGAAAAATTGGAATAAATTTGGGAAAAAATGGGGATAAAAATAGGAATAAAATTGGGGAAAAAATTGGATAAAATTGGGAAAAATGGGAAAAAATTGGTATAAAATTGGGGGGAAATTGGAATAAAATTGGGAAAAATTAGGGAGGAAAATGGTGAAAAATTGGGATAAAATTGGGGAAAAATTAGGAAAAAATTGGAGAAAAACGGGAAAAAATTGGGGAAAAATTTGGAGAAAAAATTGGGGAAAAATTGGAATAAAATTGGGGAAAATTGGGAGAAAAATGGGGAAAAAATTGGAGAAAAATTGAGAGAAGTTGGAGAAAAATGGGGAGAAAAAATGGGAATAAAATTGGGGAAAATTGGGATAAAATTGGGAAAAATTGGGGAAAAAATTGGGATAAAAATAGGGGAAAATGGGGAAAAATTAGGGCAAAATTGGAACAATAAAATTTGCATAAAATTTGCATGAAATTTGCATGAAATTTGCATGAAATTAAATTTTTTTTTCCAGGTTTACGAAAGGGACGAAAAGCGAGCAGATGGCGAGCCTGGAGGGGCTGATGAAACAACTGAACGCCATCACCGGTTCCGCTTTTTAATCCCCTAAAATTCCCCAAAAATTCCCCAAAAATTCCCCAAAAATTCCCCAAAATTATTGGAGTGAAAATTCCCCAAAAAATCCCCCAAAAAATTCCCACAAAATTCCATTTTTTCCCTCATTTTTAGGGGAAAAAATGGAATTTTTTGCCCCAAAAAATCCCATTTTTTCCCTCAAAAAATTGAATTTTTTTGTATTAAAAATTAGGATTTTTTTTGCCCAAAATTTGGGAATTTCAGCCCAAAAAAATTGGAATGTGTTCCATTAAAAATTGAGATTTTTTTGGCCCAAAAATCCGATTTTTTTAGTCAAAATTTGAATTTTTTTGGTATTAAAAATTAGGAGTTTTTTTGCTAAAAATTTGGGAATTGTAACCCAAAAAAAAGGGAATGTTTTCCATAAAAAATTGGCAATTTTTTTCATTAAAAATTTGGGGGTTTTTTTTCCCCCAAATTTGGGAATTTTTCCCCCAAAAATTGAATTTTTTCTATAAAAAATTGGGATTTTTTTCCCATAAAATTTCAATTTTTCCTAAAGAATTTGAGATTTTTTCCTAAAAATTGAAGATTTTTCCCCAAAAAATCAATTTTTTTCCCCAAAAAATGATTTTTTCCCAAAACTTGAAATTTTTTCCTGAAACAAATCAGAAATTATTCCCAAAATTGAATTTTTTCTATAAAAAAATGGGATTTTTTAGTCAAAATTAAAATTTTTTGTCCAAAAAAATTGGAGCATTAAAAAAATATTTTTTTTGGAAAATTTTTCATTAAAATTTGGGAATTTTTTCCTCAAAAAATTGGAATTTTTTTTCTCAAAAAATTGGAATTTTTTTGTCCCATAAAATTTGGATTTTTTCCCCAAAATTTGAAATTTCTTTCTTAATAAAAAATTATTTTTTTCCCTGAAAATTTGGATTTTTTTCTCAAAACATTTGGGGATTTTTTTCCCAAAAAATTGAATTTTTTTTCCCCCCAAAATTTGGAATTTAAAAAAAAAAATCAAATTTTTTTCATAAAAATTCAAAATTTTTCCCCAAAAAATCAAATTTTTTTCCTCCAAAATTGAAATTTTTTTTCCCCAAATTTGAGAATTTTTCCCAATAAAAATAAAAAAAATTTGCCCAAAAATTGAATTTTTTTTTTTAAAAAAATTCAAATTTTTTCCCCCAAAATTGAAATTCTTTTTCACAAAAAATTAGGAATTTTTTCCCATAAAAAATTCAGAATTATTTCCCCAAAAAATTGAATTTTTTTTCTTTAAAAATTCCCAAAATCCCCAAAATTTTTGGAGTGAAAATTCCCAAAAAAATCCCAGAAAAAAAATCCACAAAATTCCATTTTTGCCCTCATTTTTAGGGGAAAAATGGAAATTTTTTGCCCAAAAAATCCTGAAAACTTCCCCAAAAATTGAATTTTTCTATAAAAATAAGGGAAAATGAGAATAAAAGGAAAAATTTTAGAATTTTAACCCAAAGAATTGGGAATGTGTTCCATAAAAAATTGGGAATTTTTTCCCTAAAAATGGAGAATTTTTCCACAAAATTTTGGGAATTTTGACCCAAAAAATTGGATTTTTTTCCCTAACTTTTAGGAATTTTTTTGCCCAAAATTTTGGGAATTTTAACCAAGAAAATTGGATTTTTTTCCTAAAAATTTGGGGTTTTTTCCCCAAAAATTTGAGAATTTTTTCCCTTAAAAATTCAATTTTTTTTCCCGAAATTTTGAGGTTTTTCCCCAAAAAATTGAATTTTTTTTTTCCTCAGAAATTGAAATTTTTTCATCCCCAAAATTGGAAAAATTCCTTAAAAAAATCGGGATTTTTAACCCCAAAAAATCGAAAACTTTTGCCCTAAAATTTGGAGTTTTTTCCCCAAAAATTTGGGATTTTTCTCCAAAAATTGGGCAAATTTCCCCCCAAAAATTGGGATTTTGAACCCCCAAAATGTACAAGATTTGTCCTTCAAATTTGAATTTTTGTTTCCCGAATTTTGGGGTTTTTTTTCGGGAATATTTGAAAAAATCTTTAAAATTGCATTTTTCCCCTAAAAATTTTTTGGAATTTTAACATTGGGGGGAAATTGGGATAAAATTGGGAAAAATAGGGAAAAAATGGTGAAAAAATTGGGATAAAATGGGGGAAAAAATGGAAAAAATTGGAGAAAAAATTGGAATAAAATTGGGGGAAATTGGGAAAAAATCAGGAAAAAATTGGAGAAAAATTGAGAGAAGTTGGAGAAAAATGGGGAGAAAAAATTGGGATAAATGGGGAAAATGGAATAAACTTGGGAGAAAAAATTGGGAGGAAAATGGGGTGGAAATTAAAATTGGGGAAAATTTTTGGAATAAAATGGGGAAAAATTGAATAAAATTAGAAAAATTGGGGAAAAAATTTGAAAAAAATGGAAAAAATTGGGGAAAAATTAGGAAAAAATTGGGGAAAAATTAGGGGGAAATTGGGGAAAAATTAGGGGGAAAATTGAGGAAAAACTGAGAAAAAGTTGGGATAAAATTGGGGAAAAATTGGAATAAAATTGGGGGAAAATTGGGATAAAAATGGGAAAAAATTGGGGGAAAATTGGGATAAAATGGGGAAAATTAGGGAGGAAAATGGTGAGAAATTGGGATAAAAATAAGGAAAAAAATTGGGAAAATTTGGGAGAAAAAATGGGAAAATGTGGAGAAAATTGGAGAAAAAATTGAGAAAATTGAACAAAATTGGGGAAATTGGGAAAAAATCAGGAAAAAATTGGAGAAAAATTGGGAGAAGTTGGAGAAAAATGGGGAGAAAAAATTGGAATAAAATGGGAAAAATTGGGGGAAAAATGGGGAAAAATTGGGGGAAAATTGGGATAAAAATGGGGAAAAAATTAGGAAAAATTAGGGAAAAAATGAGGAAAAAATTGGAGAAAAATGGGGAAAAATTGGGGAAAAATTGGAATAAAATTGGGGGAAATTGGGAGAAAAATGGGGAAAAAATTGGAGAAAAATTGAGAGAAGTTGGAGAAAAATGGGGAGAAAAAATAGGAATAAAATGGGAAAAATTGGGAGAAAAATGGGGAAAAAATGGGGAAAAAATTGGGATAAAAATGGGGAAAAAATGAGGAAAAAATTGGAGAAAAATGGGGAAAAATTGGAGTAAAATTGGGGGAAATTGGGAGAAAAATGGGGAAAAATTAGAGAAAAATTGGAATAAATTTGGGAAAAAATGGGGATAAAAATAGGAATAAAATTGGGGAAAAAATTGGATAAAATTGGGAAAAATGGGAAAAAATTGGTATAAAATTGGGGGGAAATTGGAATAAAATTGGGAAAAATTAGGGAGGAAAATGGTGAAAAATTGGGATAAAATTGGGGAAAAATTAGGAAAAAATTGGAGAAAAATGGGAAAAAAAATTGGGAAAAATTTTGAGAGAAAAATTGGGAAAAAATTGAATAAAATTGGGAAAAAATTTGGAGAAAAAATTGGGGAAAAATTGGAATAAAATTGGGGAAAATTGGGAGAAAAATGGGGAAAAAATTGGAGAAAAATTGAGAGAAGTTGGAGAAAAATGGGGAGAAAAATGGGAATAAAATGGGAAAAATTGGGAGAAAAATGGGGAAAATTGGGGAAAAAATTGGGATAAAAATAGGGGAAAATGGGGAAAAATTAGGGCAAAATTGGAACAATAAAATTTGCATAAATTTACATAAAATTTGCATAAAATTAATTTTTTTTTCCCCCCAGGTTTACGAGCAGGACGAGCTGAGCGAGCAGATGGCGAGCCTGGAGGGGCTGATGAAACAACTGAACGCCATCACCGGTTCCGCTTTTTAATTCCCCCAAAAATCCCCCAAAAATTCCCCAAAAATTCCCCAAAAATTCCCCAAAATTATTGGAGTGAAAATTCCCCAAAAAATCCCCCAAAAAAATCCCACAAAATTCCATTTTTTCCCTCATTTTTAGGGGAAAAAATGGAATTTTTTGCCCCAAAAAATCCGATTTTTTCCCTCCAAAAATTGAATTTTTTTGTATTAAAAATTAGGATTTTTTTGCCCAAAAATTTGGGAATTTCAGCCCAAAAAAATTGGAATGTGTTCCATTAAAAATTGAGATTTTTTTGGCCCAAAAATCCGATTTTTTTACTCAAAATTTGAATTTTTTTGGTATTAAAAATTAGGAGTTTTTTTGCTAAAAATTTGGGAATTGTAACCCAAAAAAAAGGGAATGTTTTCCATAAAAAATTGGCAATTTTTTTCATTAAAAATTTGGGGGTTTTTTTTCCCCCAAATTTGGGAATTTTTCCCCCAAAAACTTGAATTTTTTTCTATAAAAAAATTGGGATTTTTTTCCCATAAAATTTCGAATTTTTCCTAAAGAATTTGAGATTTTTTTCCTAAAAATTGAAGATTTTTCCCCCCAAAGAAATCAATTTTTTTTCCCCCAAAATTGGATTTTTTTCCCAAAACTTGAAATTTTTTTCCTGAAACAAATCAGAAATTATTCCCCAAAATTGAATTTTTTTCTATAAAAAATTGGGATTTTTTTAGTCAAAAATTAAGAATTTTTGTCCAAAAAATTGGAGCATTAAAAAAATATTTTTTTTGGAAAATTTTTCATTAAAATTTGGGGATTTTTTCCTCAAAAAATTGGAATTTTTTTTCTCAAAAAATTGGAATTTTTTTGTCCCATAAAATTTTGGATTTTTTTCCCCAAAATTTGAAATTTCTTTCTTAAAAAAAAATTATTTTTTTCCCTGAAAATTTGGATTTTTTTCTCAAAACATTTGGGGATTTTTTTCCCAAAAAATTGAAAATTTTTTCCCCCCAAAATCTGGAATTTAAAAAAAAAAATCGAATTTTTTTTCATATAAAAATTCAAAATTTTTCCCCAAAAAATCAAATTTTTTTCCTCCAAAATTGAAATTTTTGTCCCCAAAATTTGAGAATTTTTCCCAATAAAAATAAAAAATTTTTGCCCAAAAATTGAAATTTTTTTCTTAAAAAAATTCAAATTTTTTCCCCCAAAATTGAAATTCTTTTTCACAAAAAATTAGAAATTTTTTCCCTAAAAAAATTCAGAATTATTTCCCCAAAAAATTGAATTTTTTTTCTTTAAAAATTCCCAAAATCCTTAAAATTTTTGAAGTGAAAATTC
>NW_022148977.1:0-11404 GCF_901933205.1 Camarhynchus parvulus | reverse complement strand
AAGATGAGCCCAGTGTGCTCCCAGTCCCTGCCAGTATGAACCAGTTTTGCTCCACATGGTTCCAGTTGCTCTCTTTCATGTTCACTTTCTTCCAGTCACTCCCAGTATCTCCCAGTGCAAACCAGTTCCCTCCAGCATCTTTCCAGTTCCTTCCAGTATGATCCCATTTGCTCCCAAGCACTCCCATTCAGCCTCAGTGTAGTGGCACTCACTGCCAGCATGATCCCAGTCACCTCCAGCATGATCCCAGTTCATCCCAGTATCAGCCCAGCAGTTTCCAAACACCCCCAACATGCAGCCAGTCACTCCCAGTTCCTCCCAGTTACTCCGAGCATGTTCCCAGTTGCTCACAGCTGCTCCCAGTCATCCTCAGCACGATCCCAGTCACTCCCAGTATATCCCATTTGCTCATAACATGGTCTCAATTGCCTCCTGCAGGCTCCTGCTCACTCCCAGTATGATCCCAGTGTCCATCAGTGCGATCACAGTCTGCCCTGGTATGGCAGTGCATGATCCCAGTGTGATGTCAGAACAAACCCAGTACAGTCCCAGCATGATACCAGTACGATGTCAGTAGAAAACCAGCAGTGTTCCAGTCACTCCCAGTTTCTACCAGTGTAGCCCAGTTCCCTCCAGCATGTTCCCAGTCACTCCCAGTTCCTTCCAGTATGATCCCATTTGCTCCCAAGCACTCCCAGTCAGCCTCAGTGTAGTGGCACTCACTGCCAGTATGATCCCAGTCACCTCCAGCATGATCCCAGTTCATCCCAGTAGAAGCCCAGCAGCTTCCAATCACCCCCAGCATGCAGCCAGTCACTCCCAGTTCCTTCCAGTTGCTTCTACCATGATCCCAGTTACTCACAGCTACTCCCAGTCATCCTCAGCACCATCCCAGTGAATCCTGGTATATCCCATTTCCCCCTAACATGATCTAAATTACCTCCAGCAAGCTCCTACTCACTCCCAGTATGATCCCACTATGATCCCAGTGTCCATCAACGCAATCATAATCTGCCTTGGTATGGCAGTGTCATTCCACTATGATATCAAAACAAACCCAGTACAGCCCCAGTCACTCCCAGTCCGATCCCAGTCCAGCCCAGTCCCTGGCAGCGCTGCCACTGCTGGGATCCCCCAGCCCTGTGTGCGTTCCCCCCTGGCGGATGTGCCCAGAGGAGCCCCAAGGGCTGGCAGTGCCCAGGCAGGGGCCCCAGCAAGGCCCAGTTGGGATGAGCAGCCCCCAGTTTGCCCAGTTTGCCTCTCCTTTGGCCGGGCCGGCTTCCCCCCGGGGCAGCTGGGAGCAGCCGAGAGCCCAGCTGCCCATCCCCGAGCTGTCCCGCTCCATCGCCGCTCCTGCCGCGGGCTGCGAGGGCTGCGGGAACGGGGCACCGAGGGTGTGGCTGCTGCTGGGGGAGGAGGAGGTGGGGGGAGGGGGGAGGGGGAGGGGGAGAGGGAGGGGGAGGAGGAGGGATGGAAGAGGAGGGACAAAGGCGGGTCAAAGCTGAGCAGAAGGAACTGCTGGTCGAGCCCTGCCTGAATTTGCAGCCCCCACCTGTGGGATCATCGCCCCCCCCGTCTTGGTTTGGAAAGACAGGAGTCTGCTAAGGAAGGCAGGAGCCTCCCCTGAAATTGAGAATGTAAACCCTCCCACCCCTCCTCCGAATTGCTACAATTTTAAATTAAGGGGCTCTCAGGCAAAGATATGGGAGCAGGCAATAACAGTTCTTTAATAGGGAAGAAATAAAAAGAATAAAATAAACAATACAGTCCACTGGAACAACACTGACAGAGTCAGAACCCAACCTGACACCCTGTTGGTCAGGGTGTTGGTGGCAGTCCGATTGAAAATGTGGCTGCAGTCCTCTGAAGTATCAGGTGTGGTTCTGTTGGAGCAAGGGGGTTCTGTAGAGAAGGATGTAGTCTTCCTCTGAAGATCCAGGAGGAAAAGGTAGCTGCTGTTCCTCTGGGGAATCTCGTGGAGAAAATAAACTGAAACTGCAATTTCAGAATCTTGGAGTATATGGGGTAGCAGTGCTTGGCTCCTCCCTCTGGGCGGAGCATCTCACAATAGGATGTTATAGTTCTTATCAGTCATGCACCGATATTCAATAGTCTGTTATCAGCGGAGGTCCCTCCCGAGGAAGGTGTGAATGTGGTCATTCAAAGAGAGAGATAAAGCAAACTGCTCACTTGACAAGGTAATCAGCCATACAGATGGTAATGGAAAACATCTTGCATGCAATCTTCAACATTATCCACCCCTTTTCCTATTTCCATCTGTATCACAAAAAAAAATCAAACAAACAAAACCCAAACCTTACACACAGTCCTCACTTAAGACTAGGTTTCCTGTGGTACACAACGGCTTTCTCCATCTTTTCTGCATTACCCACCAAGTGCAACCAGGTCCTTGAGCAAAAACAATTCCACGGATGGGTTTATCTTTGCCTGAGGTGGGAGTAATCCAAACAGTCTTTCCTAAAATACCTTTCATGTGTACAACAGGGACTTTATCTCCATCCACTGTGTGCAGTGGTTCAGACTGGGCAGGACCAGCTCGATTTATGGACCCTCCGGTGTTGACCATCCAGGTGGCTTTTGCTAGGTTCATTTCCCAATTTCTAAAAAGTCCCCCGAGTGCTTTCAGGGTAGTTTTAAGTAGTCCATTGCACCGCTCAACTTTCCCGCAGCTGGTGCATGATAGGGGATATGATATATCCATTCAATGCCATGTTCCCTGGCCCAGGTGTTGATAAGGCCATTCTTGAAATGAGTCCCATTATCTGACTCAATTCTCTCAGGGGTGCCATGTCTCCACAGGATTTGCTTTTCCAGGCCCAGGATGGTGTTCCTGGCAGTGGCATGAGGCACAGGGTGGGTCTCCAACCATCCAGTGGTGGCTTCCACCATGGTCAGCACGTAGCGCTTGCCCTGGCGTGTCTGGGGCAGTGTGATGTAGTCAATCTGCCAGGCCTCCCCATACTTGTACTTGGACCACCGCCCACCATACCAGAGGGGCTTCACTCGCTTGGCCTGTTTGATGGCAGCACATGTCTCACAGTCATGGATAACCTGAGAAATGCTGTCCATGGTTAGATCCACCCCTCGGTCTCGTGCCCACTTATAGGTGGCATCTCTACCCTGATGACCTGAGGCATCATGGGCCCATCGAGCTAGGAACAACTCCCCCCTATGTTGCCAATCTAAGTCTATCTTTGACACCTCTATTTTTGCTGCCAGATCTACCTGCTCATTGTTTCGGTGTTCCTCATTAGCCCGACTCTTGGGGACATGGGCATCAACATGACGGACTTTCACAGGTAGCTTCTCTAACCGAAGCGGCAATGTCTTTCCATTCATCAGCAGCCCAGATCGGTTTTCCCCTACGCTGCCAGTTGGCCTTTTTCCACCTCTCTAGCCATCCCCACAGAGCATTGGCTACCATCCATGAATCAGTGTAAAGGTAGAGCTTTGGCCACTTCTCTCTCTCAGCAATGTCCAGGGCCAGCTGAACAGCTTTGAGTTCAGCAAGTTGGCTTGACCCACCTTCTCCATCGGTAGCTTGTGCAACTTGTCGTGTGGGGCTCCATACAGCTGCTTTCCACTTCCGGTTCATCCCTACGATGCGACAGGAACCATCAGTGAAAAGAGCGTAGCGCATTTCCTCTGGGGGCAGCTGGTTATATGGAGGAGCTTCTTCAGCCCGTGTCACTGGTTCTTGTTCCTCTTCATCAGTCAGACCAAAGTTCTCACCTTCCGGCCAGTTTGTAATTATTTCCAGAATCCCAGGGCGATTCGGGTTTCCAATACGGGCGCGCTGTGTGATAAGAGCAATCCACTTGCTCCATGTAGTGTCAGTGGCGTGGTGGGTGGTGGGAACCTTCCCTTTAAACATCCACCCCAGTACCGGTAGTCGGGGTGCCAGGAGGAGTTGTGCTTCTGTGCCTATTACCTCTGAGGCAGCCTGGACTCCTTCATAGGCAGCCAAGATTTCCTTCTCTGTGGGAGTGTAGTTGGCTTCAGACCCTCTGTAACTTCGGCTCCAAAATCCCAGGGGTCGGCCTCGAGTCTCCCCAGGCGCCTTCTGCCAAAGGCTCCAGGACAAGCCATGGCTCCCGGCTGCAGAGTAGAGCACGTTCTTCACCTCTGGTCCTGTCCTGACTGGGCCAAGGGCAACTGCATGAGCGATTTCCTGCTTGATCTGGGCAAAGGCTTGTTGCTGCTCTGGGCCCCAGTGGAACTCGTTCTTCTTAAGGGGTGACCAGGTAGAGAGGGCTCACAATCTGACTGTATTCGGGAATGTGCATCCTCCAAAAGCCTATGGCACCCAGAAAAGCTTGCATTTCCTTCTTGCTAGTTGGTGGAGACATCGTGGTGATTTTGTTGATGACTTCAGTGGGAATCTGACGCCTTCCGTCTTGCCACTTCACTCCCAGGAACTGGATCTCTCGGGCAGGTCCCTTGACTTTGCTCTTCTTGATAGCTTAAGCCGCTTCTAGCAGAATCCTGATGATCCTCTCTCCTTTCTCAAATACTTCCATTGCCGTGTTTCCCCACACAATGATGTCATCGATGTACTGCAAGTGCTCTGGAGCCTCACCCTTTTCCAGTGCAGTCTGGATCAGTCCATGGCAGATGGTGGGACTGTGCTTCCACCCCTGGGGCAGTCGGTTCCAGGTGTACTGCACGCCGCTCCAGGTGAAAGCAAACTGGGGCTTGCATTCTGCTGCCAAAGGAATGGAGAAAAATGCGTTAGCAATGTCTATAGTGGCAAAGCACTTTGCTGCCTTGGACTCCAGCTCGTACTGGAGCTCCAGCATGTCCGGCACAGCAGCGCTCAGCGGTGGAGTCACTTCATTCAAGCCACGGTAGTCCACAGTCAATCTCCATTCTTTGTCAGACTTGCGCACAGGCCAGATGGGACTGTTGAAGGGTGAGTGAGTCTTGCTGACCACCCCTTGGCTCTCCAGCTCACGGATCATTTTGTGGATGGGGATCACAGCATCTCGATTCGTCCGATACTGCCGGCGGTGCACTGTTGAGGTGGCAATTGGCACTCGTTGCTCTTCCACCTTCAGGAGACCTACTGCGGATGGACTTTCTGATAGTCCAGGCAAAGTGTTCAACTGCTTGATGTTTTCTGCCTCCACAGCAGCTATGCCAAAAGCCCATCTGAGTCCCTTTGGGTCTTTGTAATAGCTGTTCTGGAGGAAATCTATGCCCAGAATACACGGGGCCTCTGGGCCAGTCACAATAGGATGTTTTTTCCACTCTTTCCCAGTCAGGCTCACCTCGGCTTCTAACAGGGTCAATTGCTGTGATCCCCCCGTCACCCTGGCAATGGAAATGGGTTCTGCCCTCACATGTCCCGATGGTATTAGGGTACACTGTGCACCAGTATCAACTAAGGCATTGTACTTTCATGGTTCTGATGTGCCAGGCCATCGGATCCACACCGTCCAGAAAATCCGGTTTTCCCGTGCCTCTCCCTGGCTAGAGGCAGGGCCCCTCTAACCCTGGGTATACATGGTAGAGGTACCTTCCAGGGGATCTGACAGATCATACTCAGCAGCTCGGTCATGGGAGGTTGAGGCTACCTTCACTTTACTGGAGTTCCCTCGATGAGTGTTTCCCTCCTTGAGTTGGCGCACTCGTGCTGCCAGGACAGAAGTGGGTTTTCTATCCCACCTTCCCATGTCTTCCCCATGATCACGCAGGAAAAACCACAGGTCAGCCCGTGGGGTGTACCCTCTCTCTGTAGTTGGGGAACGTTGGGCTCTGACTCTGGGGCCTGTGACTCACACTGGTGCCATATGGGAACTGTTCCTCCTCACCTCTTCCCTCACCACCTCCTTCATCTCTTTGAGGTCCTTGATCACAGCAGAGACATGAGCCTGCATCGGGCCATTAATCATACTTTCATAATTCCTAAGCTTGTTGGCCACAGAACCCACTGTCTCTCAGTTGGTGTCAGCATTAATTGTTGCAATAAAGGTGGTGTATTGGGATGGCCCCAGATTTGCCAGGCTCCACAACATTTGCCCTGTGCACCTGACTTTGTCGGGGTCATTATCATGCTGTCCATCCCTCCCAAAAAGTACCTCCAACACTGCCACTTCTCTCAGCTGTTGGATCCCTTCCTCAAGAGTCTTCCAGCGCATTCTATGGTGGTGCTCCTGCATTCTTTCCCTGTGAACAAACCTCTCTCTGACACTTATTAAAAGCCGCTCCCAGAGGGAAAGGGACCCTGGCTCCCTTACAAAAATCTGATTGATACCTGAGTCCTGGGTCAAGGGTCCCAAATTCCTTGCCTCACCACCATCCAGCTGGACACCTGTACCCATAAGATCCCAGACCCGAAGTAGCCAGGTTGTATAAGCCTCACGTCCCCGTCGTGCAATGTCTTTGTGCAGATTACGGAGACTTTCATACGTCAGGGACTTGGTGATGATCGCAACCTCTGGTTCCCCTGTGGCTTGTGAGGGCCCTCCCCTATCTGGGTGCTCTGCTTTCATCTTAGATCTCCTTGTTTCTACAGGGGCAACTGCTGCTGGCTGTGATTGCCTTTGCAATTCAGCTGGAGCCTGGACAGTTGTAACATCTGT
This sequence comes from Camarhynchus parvulus, assembly GCF_901933205.1. NCBI lineage: Eukaryota > Metazoa > Chordata > Aves > Passeriformes > Thraupidae > Camarhynchus > Camarhynchus parvulus. The sequence continues at coordinate 4,799 of NW_022148977.1, read as the reverse complement.
GGGTTCTGCTGCTGCTGCACTGTTAGACTCTCCCTCTTCAGGGTGGGGGGAGGGCTTCTCACCAGCTGGGGAAGTGTATTCCTTCAGCATCTGGCCTATCTCCTTCACCAAACCCCTACCCAATCTGGGTAGTTCACATCTGGAGTGGGTTGTGGGGCAGGGTCAGGCTCTGGGGCAGCAGCATCCCTAGCTGGGGTGGGCTGTGGGGCAGGGTCAGGCTCTGGGGCAGCAGCATCCCTAGACTCTGGAGGCGTGTTAGGTTCTGGGGTAGGTGTCATGGTAGTTATCCAGGTTAGTCTCCCCTTCTCTCTGAATGCTAAATAGAGCAGGCCTATCAGCAACACCAGCCACTGTATGATATCATTAATATTTAGAGTGGATCTGAACCCTTCAAAAACTGGTGGGGCGGACCCAAAGAAATGGCTAAAGGGTTGGGAGAAGATTTCGCCTGGGGTCATTTCCTTACAGCAGGTGCCATTATTAAAGTAACCCCAAAAACACACACTTAATGTGTGATAGCTGTGAATCCATGTGCCTGCTTTCCAGAGGAAGTTAAAAATCCATGAATTCCTCACCTTATTCACCCATAAAACAAACCGGATAACAGACACAGTAGCCTTGGTTATAGGACCCATGTTTAGATAAGGGCCTATAAATGGGAGAAATACAGCCACGATCACGTGCCACCCAAACCAGGGCAAGTTGGACCACATGGTGTCGCTTAATGAGGTTTCTATAGCCACACACACAAGTTAGATTACTCAAGAACTGTTATTCCCTTTTTGTTTCTGTGCCCTCGAGCTGCACATTGGGCACCAAAATCTGTCTTGGTTTGGAAAGACAGGAGTCTGCTAAGGAAGGCAGGAGCCTCCCCTGAAATGGAGAATGTAAACCCTCCCCACCCCTCCGAATTGCTACAATTTTTAAATTAAGGGGCTCTCAGGCAAAGATATGGGAGCAGGCAATAACAGTTCTTTAATAGGAAGAAATAAAAAGAATAAAATAAACAATACAGTCCACTGGAACAACACTGACAGAGTCAGAACCCAACCTGACACCCTGTTGGTCAGGGTGCTGGTGGCAGTCCGATTGAAAATGTGGCTGCAGTCCTCTGAAGTATCAGGTGTGGTTCTGTTGGAGCAAGGGGGTTCTGTAGAGAAGGATGTAGTCTTCCTCTGAAGATCCAGGAGGAAAAGGTAGCTGCTGTTCCTCTGGGGAATCTCGTGGAGAAAATAAACTGAAACTGCAATTTCAGAATCTTGGAGTATATGGGGTAGCAGTGCTTGGCTCCTCCCTCTGGGCAGAGCATCTCACAATGGGATGTTATAGTTCTTATCAGTCATGCACCGATATTCAATAGTCTGTTATCAGCGGAGGTCCCCTCCCGAGGAAGGTGTGAATGTGGTCATTCAAAGAGAGAGATAAAGCAAACTGCTCACTTGACAAGGTAATCAGCCATACAGATGGTAATGGAAAAAATCTTGCATGCAATCTTCAACCCCCCCCCCCCCATCACGCAGGTGAGCTGGGTTCCCAGCTCAGATATCCCGGGGGGTCCCTGGGTTGGGTTTTTGGGGGGATGTTTGGAGAATGAAGAAGTGCAAGGCTGAGTGGAAAAGGCCCCTCGGGGGGACATCGGGGCGTGGCGGTGGCGGCTGCCGGCAGAGGCAGCCTGGAGGAGCAGAGCCCTGTGTCCCCCAGGAGCCCAAAGTGGGGAGCCCAGAGAGGGGGGAGCGCCGCCATTGGCGGGAGCCTCAAGAGGCTGGAGAGGGGCAGGAGGGACTCCTTGGAGCCGCTGCAGCCCAGAGCAGAGAATGAGGGGAGAAGGGAGCCCGGGAGCCCAAACACCCCCGTGTAAGGGACACTCCCAAGTTCCCCTCATTTGCCTCACGGCCCTCGCAAGGGCAGAGACTCAGACCCTCAAGTCCCTGACTGCAGTTCTGGCCTGGCTGAGGTGGATGCCTGCCAAGTGATTGTTTGCAGCTCTGCTTGCTGTGCCCACGCTGCACTGCTTGGGGCAGGGCCTGGCAATGAGTGGCTTGCTCTGTGCGCTTACAGATGCTTCACCATCCCCGCTCACCACAACAGACCATGAATTTCCCATCTCTGGGCCAGATGCCACTGGCTTTAGCTTTGGTGATCCCCAGGGAAGATCCCTCATCTGCCTCACGACTGCTGTCACGGACGGGGATTGAACCCCCCTCCCAAGGACTGAGACTGAGACCCTTAAAATTCTCTCCCAGGGGCACTGGGCTGACTGGAGCGGGCTGTCTGCCAAGTGCTGCCTGCAGGTGTGTTCGCTGGACCAAGACTGGTTTCCCATGGCAACCAGTCCTGAAACAATGGGCCCTGCTCACTGCTGGGACTGGTTTGTCCTGTTTGGAACTGGACTGTCTGGACTTGTTCCCAACTTATTCACCACTGTCCTATACTTTGACTATAAAAGAAGCCTGAGTTAACCACAGACTTTGAGATTCTCTCTAGCGTGACCAGATGGATCTAATGGCCAGGCCATGAAGATTTTGTCTCTCCTTTGGTGGCTATTCACCCCGCCTTTCTCTCTCTCTGTCTCTCTTCTTTATCTCTTTACCAATCCTTCTATTGTACTTGCAGTGCGCACTCAATAAAAGGTGCATTTGTCTGGATTAATACTGAAAGTTCCCCTGCTGTGTCTTTTGCACTCTGAGATGGGTAAAAGGAACCATCACAACCCAGGCTTGTACCAGTGGATCGTGACACCCCGGCATCCCGAAATGGGGAGAGCCAAGAGTGGGGAGCTTTTGGCATTGCTGGGACTGCCAGCAGCCTGGGCAGGGCGGGCACCCAGGAGAAGGGGGACCCCCAATCCAAGCGTGACCCCAGCAGCTGGGACAGGGGGGAACCCCCCAACACCAGAGGGGAGGGACCAGGGACGGGGAAGTCCTGGGGGGCTTTTTCAGGGCTGAATCTTGGTGTTTGGGAGGTTTTTCTGGAGCCCAGATGGTCGGTGACTTCTAGACATGGACTTGGGCAGAAGAACCTTCAAACTCAATGTGCTCATCCCTTGTTTTCCCCAAACCAGGATTTCCCATTGCCAACCCCTGGGAGGCTGCGAGGAAGAGGAAGATGCCCCGGGGCACTGAGGCAGGTGAGGAGGAAGTCAGTGCCCCTTTCCCCTCTGTGCTGCTCCATCTCCCAGCCCAGCACGGCCCCGCTGCAGCACAGCCCTGGGGGATCTCCCTTGCCCTTGCCTGTGGCACGGAGGCAAATGCCATCGTGTCCTTGTCCTTCCTCCCCCAGAGCAGGAGCTGAGCATGGAGAGCAGGGAGGACAAATGCCCGCGGCAGAACCTGGTGGAAGAGGCCGTTTTGAGCGGCTCCACGGCGCAGGAAGCCAACGGGGAGGAAAAGGCCCGGAGATGCCGCACGAGGAGGGGCTGCAAACTCAGCTGGTGGGGATGTGAGGGGGAAAGAGCCAGCCTGGGCCGGGAAGGCGGCCGGAGATGGAGGCAGAGCTCGGAGCTGGTGCTCCATGAGCAGCTCCATGATGGGGAGAAGCCCCACACGTGCGGGGAGTGTGGGAAGAGCTTCAGGAGGAACTCCGAGCTGATTGTGCACCAGAGGACCCACACTGGGGAACGGCCCTACGAGTGTGATCAATGCAGGAAGAGGTTTCAGACCAGCTCCCATCTCCTCCTGCACCAGCGCTCACACACAGAGGAGAGGCCCTTCCGCTGCCCCTGACTGCGGGCAGCACTTCAGGCAGAACTCCCATCTTGTCATGCACCAACGCATCCACACTGGGGAGAGATCCTTCAAGTGTGGGGAATGTGGGAAGAGCTTCAGGGATTCCAGGACAACTCCACCCTCATCAAGCACCAGCGCACCCACACTGGGGAGAGGCCCTACGAGTGTGATAAATCCAGGAAGAGTTTTAAGACCAGTTCTGATCTCCTTCTGCACTATCAGAGTCACAGAGGGGAGAGGCCCTTCCCATGCCCTGACTGTGGGAAGGGATTCCAGCGCAACTCCCACCTCATCACCCACCGGCGCATCCACACTGGGGAGAGGCCCTACGAGTGTCCCCAGTGTGGGAAGAGCTTCTCCAGCAGCTCTGACTTGACCCGACACCAACGGAGGCACCACTAAGGGAAGCCCTGCGAGTGCCCCGAGTGCGGGAAGAGCTTCGTGCGCTGCTCCAGCTCCATCCCCCACTGGAGGAGGCACTTTGGGCACAGCCCTGGTCGCTCACATTCCCTGTGATCCACGCTGGGATCTTGTTGCTGTTATCTCTGTGTGAAGAATTTCTTGATTATCTTATCCATTCCTTCAGCTAGTTAGAAAAAGTATTTTACACTGCATAGTTTCTATTTCAATATTATGTTATAGCTTAAATTATATTTACCACACTATGTAAAAAGGATTAATACAGTACTACAAATTAATACAACATAACTTTCCAACATAACTCATATAGTATTCCTTTAAGTATTTGCAAGGAGCCCATCATATAATGTGCATTTTTCACAATTCACCTCTTTCTTTTTATAAATCATTTGGCTTGAGCAATATTCCTTGTTTTCTAGCCTTCATTATTCACTCATTTTTTCACAAATCACTCTCGCTTCTTTGAAGGTGTCTTCTGTATTATTCTGTTTCTTTACCACCATAATCCTTTGCGCTGTTTTAGATGTTGTCAGCTCTTGGTCCATGGGCACGGTCACTACTTGCATGCCTTGGGCTACACTGGTGATGAGCCGCATGAAACAGGGGATCAAACGAGGAAGAAATACTAGACCAGCTATAGCACATAAAAGGAAG
>NW_022148976.1:0-11440 GCF_901933205.1 Camarhynchus parvulus | reverse complement strand
TTTGACAGTGCCAACGGGTCCTACAATCTGCCATCGGAACCGGGCCGGTGACTTTTGTTTGCAGGAAAAGGGCCGAGATGTCTGCTCAGGGTCCTGTGGCCGGGAGTGGCCGGGCCGCTCCTGAAATTCGCGCTGCACGAGGATGCCTTCCCAGACCCAAGCTGGCACCCGTGCCAACTTGGGCTGGTTTGACAGTGCCAACGGGCTCCTACAATCTGCCATCGGGAACCGGGGCCGGTGACTTTTGTTTGCAGGGAAAAGGGCCGAGATGTCTGCTCAGGGTCCTGTGGCCGGGAGTGGCCGGCCGCTCCTGAAATTCCGCTGCACGCAGGATGCCTCCCAGACCCAGGGCTGGTTTGACAGTGCCAACGGGCTCCTACAATCTGCCATCGGGAACCGGGGCCGGTGACTTTTGTTTCCAGGAAAAGGGCCGAGATGTCTGCTCAGGGTCCTGTGGCCGGAGTGGCCGGCCGCTCCTGAAATTCCGCTGCACGCAGGATGCCTCCCAGACCCAAGCTGGCACCCGTGCCAACTTGGGCTGGTTTGACAGTGCCAACGGGCTCCTACAATCTGCCATCGGGAACCGGGGCCGGTGACTTTTGTTTGCAGGGAAAAGGGCCGAGATGTCTGCTCAGGGTCCTGTGGCCGGGAGTGGCCGGCCGGGTTCCTGAAATTCGCTGCACGCAGGGATGCCTCCCAGACCCAAGCTGGCACCCGTGCCAACTTGGGCTGGTTTGACAGTGCCAACGGGCTCCTACAATCTGCCATCGGGAACCGGGCCGGTGACTTTTGTTTGCAGGGAAAAGGGCCGAGATGTCTGCTCAGGGTCCTGGGGCCGGGAGTGGCCGGCCGGCTCCTGAAATTCCGCGGTACGCAGGATGCCTCCCCCAGACCCAAGCTGGCACCCGTGCCAACTTGGGCTGGTTTGACAGTGCCAACGGGCTCCTACAATCTGCCATCGGAACCGGGGCCGGTGACTTTTGTTTGCAGGAAAAAGGGCCGAGATGTCTGCTCAGGGTCCTGTGGCCGGGAGTGGCCGGCCGGCTCCTGAAATTCCGCTGGGCACGCAGGATGCCTCCCCCAGACCCAAGCTGGCACCCGTGCCAACTTGGGCTGGTTTGACAGTGCCAACGGGCTCCTACAATCTGCCATCGGGAACCGGGCCGGTGACTTTTGTTTCCAGGAAAAGGGCCGAGATGTCTGCTCAGGGTCCTGTGGCCGGGAGTGGCCGGCCCGCTCCTGAAATTCCGCTGCACGCAGGATGCCTCCCAGACCCAAGCTGGCACCCGTGCCAACTTGGGCTGGTTTGACAGTGCCAACGGGCTCCTACAATCTGCCATCGGGAACCGGGCCGGTGACTTTGTTTGCAGGGAAAAGGGCCGAGATGTCTGCTCAGGGTCCTGTGGCCGGGAGTGGCCGGCCGGGTTCCTGAAATTCCTGCTGCACGCAGGATGCCTCCCAGACCCAAGCTGGCACCCGTGCCAACTTGGGCTGGTTTGACAGTGCCAACGGGCTCCTACAATCTGCCATCGGGAACCGGGGCCGGTGACTTTTGTTTGCAGGAAAAAGGGCCGAGATGTCTGCTCAGGGTCCTGTGGGCCGGGAGTGGCCGGCCGCTCCTGAAATTCCGCTGCACGCAGGATGCCTCCCAGACCCAAGCTGGCACCCGTGCCAACTTGGGCTGGTTTGACAGTGCCAACGGGCTCCTACAATCTGCCATCGGGAACCGGGGCCGGTGACTTTGTTTGCAGGGAAAAGGGCCGAGATGTTCTGCTCAGGGTCCTGTGGCCGGGAGTGGCCGGGCCGGCTCCTGAAATTCCGCTGCACGCAGGATGCCTCCCAGACCCAAGCTGGCACCCGTGCCAACTTGGGCTGGTTTGACAGTGCCAACGGGCTCCTACAATCTGCCATCGGGAACCGGGCCCGGTGACTTTTGTTTGCAGGAAAAAGGGCCGAGATGTCTGCTCAGGGTCCTGTGGCCGGAGTGGCCGGCCGCTCCTGAAATTCCGCTGCACGCAGGATGCCTCCCAGACCCAAGCTGGCACCCGTGCCAACTTGGGCTGGTTTGACAGTGCCAACGGGCTCCTACAATCTGCCATCGGGAACCGGGGCCGGTGACTTTGTTTCCAGGAAAAGGGCCGAGATGTCTGCTCAGGGTCCTGTGGCCGGGAGTGGCCGGCCGCTCCTGAAATTCGCTGGGTACGCAGGATGCCTCCCAGACCCAAGCTGGCACCCGTGCCAACTTGGGCTGGTTTGACAGTGCCAACGGGCTCCTACAATCTGCCATCGGGAACCGGGGCCGGTGACTTTTGTTTGCAGGGAAAAGGGCCGAGATGTCTGCTCAGGGTCCTGTGGCCGGGAGTGGCCGGCCGCTCCTGAAATTCCGCTGCACGCAGGATGCCTCCCAGACCCAAGCTGGCACCCGTGCCAACTTGGGCTGGTTTGACAGTGCCAACGGGCTCCTACAATCTGCCATCGGAACCGGGCCGGTGACTTTTGTTTCCAGGAAAAGGGCCGAGATGTCTGCTCAGGGTCCTGTGGCCGGGAGTGGCCGGGCCGGGTCCTGAAATTCCGCTGGGTACGCAGGATGCCTCCCAGACCCAAGCTGGCACCCGTGCCAACTTGGGCTGGTTTGACAGTGCCAACGGGCTCCTACAATCTGCCATCGGGAACCGGGGCCGGTGACTTTTGTTTGCAGGAAAAGGGCCGAGATGTCTGCTCAGGGTCCTGTGGCCGGGAGTGGCCGGGCCGCTCCTGAAATTCCGCGGCACGCAGGATGCCTCCCAGACCCAAGCTGGCACCCGTGCCAACTTGGGCTGGTTTGACAGTGCCAACGGGCTCCTACAATCTGCCATCGGGAACCGGGCCGGTGACTTTTGTTTGCAGGAAAAAGGGCCGAGATGTCTGCTCAGGGTCCTGCGGCCGGGAGTGGCCGGCCGGCTCCTGAAATTCCGCGGCACGCAGGATGCCTCCCAGACCCAAGCTGGCACCCGTGCCAACTTGGGCTGGTTTGACAGTGCCAACGGGCTCCTACAATCTGCCATCGGGAACCGGGCCGGTGACTTTTGTTTGCAGGAAAAGGGCCGAGATGTCTGCTCAGGGTCCTGTGGCCGGGAGTGGCCGGGCCGCTCCTGAAATTCCGCTGGTACGCAGGATGCCTCCCAGACCCAAGCTGGCACCCGTGCCAACTTGGGCTGGTTTGACAGTGCCAACGGGCTCCTACAATCTGCCATCGGGAACCGGGGCCGGTGACTTTTGTTTGCAGGAAAAGGGCCGAGATGTCTGCTCAGGGTCCTGGGGCCGGGAGTGGCCGGCCGCTCCTGAAATTCGCTGGGTACGCAGGATGCCTCCCAGACCCAGACCTGCTGGCACCCGTGCCAACTTGGGCTGGTTTGACAGTGCCAACGGGCTCCTACAATCTGCCATCGGGAACCGGGCCGGTGACTTTTGTTTGCCAGGAAAAGGGCCGAGATGTCTGCTCAGGGTCCTGTGGCCGGGAGTGGCCGGCCGCTCCTGAAATTCCGCGGCACGCAGGATGCCTCCCCAGACCCAAGCTGGCACCCGTGCCAACTTGGGCTGGTTTGACAGTGCCAACGGGCTCCTACAATCTGCCATCGGGAACCGGGCCGGTGACTTTTGTTTGCAGGGAAAAGGGCCGAGATGTTCGCTCAGGGTCCTGTGGCCGGAGTGGCCGGCCGGCTCCTGAAATTCCGCTGCACGCAGGATGCCTTTCCAGACCCAAGCTGGCACCCGTGCCAACTTGGGCTGGTTTGACAGTGCCAACGGGCTCCTACAATCTGCCATCGGGAACCGGGCCGGTGACTTTTGTTTGCAGGGAAAAGGGCCGAGATGTCTGCTCAGGGTCCTGTGGGCCGGAGTGGCCGGCCGCTCCTGAAATTCCGCACGCAGGATGCCTCCCAGACCCAAGCTGGCACCCGTGCCAACTTGGGCTGGTTTGACAGTGCCAACGGGCTCCTACAATCTGCCATCGGGAACCGGGGCGGGTGACATTTGTTTGCAGGGAAATGGGCCGAGATGTCTGCTCAGGGTCCTGTGGTCGGGAGTGGCCGGGCCGCTCCTGAAATTCCGCTGCACGCAGGATGCCTGCCTCCCAGACCCAAGCTGGCACCCGTGCCAACTTGGGCTGGTTTGACAGTGCCAACGGGCTCCTACAATCTGCCATCGGGAACCGGGGCCGGTGACTTTTGTTTCCAGGGAAAAGGGCCGAGATGTCTGCTCAGGGTCCTGCGGCCGGAGTGGCCGGCCGCTCCTGAAATTCCGCGGCACGCAGGATGCCTCCCAGACCCAAGCTGGCACCCGTGCCAACTTGGGCTGGTTTGACAGTGCCAACGGGCTCCTACAATCTGCCATCGGGAACCGGGCCGGTGACTTTGTTTGCAGGGAAAAGGGCCGAGATGTCTGCTCAGGGTCCTGTGGCCGGGAGTGGCCGGCCGCTCCTGAAATTCCGCTGCACGCAGGATGCCTCCCAGACCCAAGCTGGCACCCGTGCCAACTTGGGCTGGTTTGACAGTGCCAACGGGCTCCTACAATCTGCCATCGGGAACCGGGCCGGTGACTTTTGTTTCCAGGGAAAAGGGCCGAGATGTCTGCTCAGGGTCCTGTGGCCGGGAGTGGCCGGCCGGGTCCTGAAATTCCGCGGGTACGCAGGATGCCTCCCAGACCCAAGCTGGCACCCGTGCCAACTTGGGCTGGTTTGACAGTGCCAACGGGCTCCTACAATCTGCCATCGGGAACCGGGCCGGTGACTTTTGTTTCCAGAGAAAAGGGCCGAGATGTCTGCTCAGGGTCCTGTGGCCGGGAGTGGCCGGCCGCTCCTGAAATTCCGCGGTACGCAGGATGCCTCCCAGACCCAAGCTGGCACCCGTGCCAACTTGGGCTGGTTTGACAGTGCCAACGGGCTCCTACAATCTGCCATCGGGAACCGGGCCGGGTGACTTTTGTTTCCAGGGAAAAGGGCCGAGATGTCTGCTCAGGGTCCTGTGGCCGGGAGTGGCCGGCCAGGTCCTGAAATTCCGCTGTACGCAGGATGCCTCCCAGACCCAAGCTGGCACCCGTGCCAACTTGGGCTGGTTTGACAGTGCCAACGGGCTCCTACAATCTGCCATCGGGAACCGGGGCCGGTGACTTTTGTTTCCAGGGAAAAGGGCCGAGATGTCTGCTCAGGGTCCTGTGGCCGGGAGTGGCCGGCCGGTCCCTGAAATTCCGCTGCACGCAGGATGCCTCCCAGACCCAAGCTGGCACCCGTGCCAACTTGGGCTGGTTTGACAGTGCCAACGGGCTCCTACAATCTGCCATCGGGAACCGGGCCGGTGACTTTGTTTCCAGGAAAAGGGCCGAGATGTCTGCTCAGGGTCCTGTGGCCGGGAGTGGCCGGCCGGTCCTGAAATTCCGCTGCACGCAGGATGCCTCCCAGACCCAAGCTGGCACCCGTGCCAACTTGGGCTGGTTTGACAGTGCCAACGGGCTCCTACAATCTGCCATCGGGAACCGGGGCCGGTGACTTTTGTTTGCAGGAAAAAGGGCCGAGATGTCTGCTCAGGGTCCTGTGGGCCGGGAGTGGCCGGCCGGTCCTGAAATTCCGCTGCACGCAGGATGCCTCCCAGACCCAAGCTGGCACCCGTGCCAACTTGGGCTGGTTTGACAGTGCCAACGGGCTCCTACAATCTGCCATCGGGAACCGGGGCCGGTGACTTTTGTTTGCAGGGAAAAGGGCCGAGATGTCTGCTCAGGGTCCTGGGGCCGGGAGTGGCCGGCCGCTCCTGAAATTCCGCGGTACGCAGGATGCCTCCCAGACCCAAGCTGGCACCCGTGCCAACTTGGGCTGGTTTGACAGTGCCAACGGGCTCCTACAATCTGCCATCGGGAACCGGGCCGGTGACTTTTGTTTGCAGGAAAAAGGGCCGAGATGTCTGCTCAGGGTCCTGTGGCCGGAGTGGCCGGGCCGGTCCTGAAATTCCGCTGCACGCAGGATGCCTCCCAGACCCAAGCTGGCACCCGTGCCAACTTGGGCTGGTTTGACAGTGCCAACGGGCTCCTACAATCTGCCATCGGGAACCGGGCCGGTGACTTTTGTTTGCAGGAAAAGGGCCGAGATGTTGCTCAGGGTCCTGTGGCCGGGAGTGGCCGGCCGGTCCCTGAAATTCCGCGGCACGCAGGATGCCTCCCAGACCCAAGCTGGCACCCGTGCCAACTTGGGCTGGTTTGACAGTGCCAACGGGCTCCTACAATCTGCCATCGGGAACCGGGCCGGTGACTTTTGTTTCCAGGGAAAAGGGCCGAGATGTCTGCTCAGGGTCCTGTGGCCGGGAGTGGCCGGCCGTCTCCTGAAATTCCGCTGCACGCAGGATGCCTCCCAGACCCAAGCTGGCACCCGTGCCAACTTGGGCTGGTTTGACAGTGCCAACGGGCTCCTACAATCTGCCATCGGGAACCGGGCCGGTGACTTTTGTTTGCAGGAAAAAGGGCCGAGATGTCTGCTCAGGGTCCTGTGGCCGGGAGTGGCCGGGCCGGGTCCTGAAATTCCGCCAACGGGCTGCACGCAGGATGCCTCCCAGACCCAAGCTGGCACCCGTGCCAACTTGGGCTGGTTTGACAGTGCCAACGGGCTCCTACAATCTGCCATCGGGAACCGGGCCGGTGACTTTTGTTTCCAGGGAAAAGGGCCGAGATGTCTGCTCAGGGTCCTGTGGCCGGAGTGGCCGGGCCGCTCCTGAAATTCCGCTGGTACGCAGGATGCCTCCCAGACCCAAGCTGGCACCCGTGCCAACTTGGGCTGGTTTGACAGTGCCAACGGGCTCCTACAATCTGCCATCGGGAACCGGGGCCGGTGACTTTTGTTTGCAGGAAAAAGGGCCGAGATGTCTGCTCAGGGTCCTGGGGCCGGGAGTGGCCGGCCGCTCCTGAAATTCCGCTGCACGCAGGATGCCTCCCAGACCCAAGCTGGCACCCGTGCCAACTTGGGCTGGTTTGACAGTGCCAACGGGCTCCTACAATCTGCCATCGGGAACCGGGGCCGGTGACTTTTGTTTGCAGGAAAAGGGCCGAGATGTCTGCTCAGGGTCCTGGGGCCGGGAGTGGCCGGGCCGCTCCTGAAATTCGCTGGTACGCAGGATGCCTCCCAGACCCAAGCTGGCACCCGTGCCAACTTGGGCTGGTTTGACAGTGCCAACGGGCTCCTACAATCTGCCATCGGGAACCGGGGCCGGTGACTTTTGTTTGCAGGAAAAAGGGCCGAGATGTCTGCTCAGGGTCCTGTGGCCGGAGTGGCCGGCCGGGCTCCTGAAATTCCGCTGCACGCAGGATGCCTCCCAGACCCAAGCTGGCACCCGTGCCAACTTGGGCTGGTTTGACAGTGCCAACGGGCTCCTACAATCTGCCATCGGGAACCGGGGCCGGTGACTTTTGTTTGCAGGAAAAGGGCCGAGATGTCTGCTCAGGGTCCTGTGGCCGGGAGTGGCCGGCCAGGTCCTGAAATTCCGCGGTACGCAGGATGCCTCCCAGACCCAAGCTGGCACCCGTGCCAACTTGGGCTGGTTTGACAGTGCCAACGGGCTCCTACAATCTGCCATCGGGAACCGGGCCGGTGACTTTTGTTTCCAGGAAAAGGGCCGAGATGTCTGCTCAGGGTCCTGTGGCCGGGAGTGGCCGGCCGCTCCTGAAATTCCGCTGCACGCAGGATGCCTCCCAGACCCAAGCTGGCACCCGTGCCAACTTGGGCTGGTTTGACAGTGCCAACGGGCTCCTACAATCTGCCATCGGGAACCGGGGCCGGTGACTTTTGTTTGCAGGGAAAAGGGCCGAGATGTCTGCTCAGGGTCCTGTGGCCGGGAGTGGCCGGCCGCTCCTGAAATTCCGCTGCACGCAGGATGCCTCCCAGACCCAAGCTGGCACCCGTGCCAACTTGGGCTGGTTTGACAGTGCCAACGGGCTCCTACAATCTGCCATCGGGAACCGGGGCCGGTGACTTTTGTTTGCAGGAAAAGGGCCGAGATGTCTGCTCAGGGTCCTGTGGCCGGGAGTGGCCGGCCAGGTCCTGAAATTCCGCGGTACACAGGATGCCTCCCAGACCCAAGCTGGCACCCGTGCCAACTTGGGCTGGTTTGACAGTGCCAACGGGCTCCTACAATCTGCCATCGGGAACCGGGCCGGTGACTTTTGTTTCCAGGAAAAGGGCCGAGATGTCTGCTCAGGGTCCTGTGGCGGGAGAGGCCGGGCCGGCCGGTCCTGAAATTCCGCTGCACGCAGGATGCCTCCCAGACCCAAGCTGGCACCCGTGCCAACTTGGGCTGGTTTGACAGTGCCAACGGGCTCCTACAATCTGCCATCGGGAACCGGGGCCGGTGACTTTTGTTTCCAGGAAAAGGGCCGAGATGTCTGCTCAGGGTCCTGTGGCCGGGAGTGGCCGGCCGGTCCTGAAATTCCGGCACGCAGGATGCCTCCCAGACCCAAGCTGGCACCCGTGCCAACTTGGGCTGGTTTGACAGTGCCAACGGGCTCCTACAATCTGCCATCGGGAACCGGGGCCGGTGACTTTTGTTTGCAGGAAAAGGGCCGAGATGTCTGCTCAGGGTCCTGTGGCCGGAGTGGCCGGCCGGGTCCTGAAATTCCGCTGCACGCAGGATGCCTCCCAGACCCAAGCTGGCACCCGTGCCAACTTGGGCTGGTTTGACAGTGCCAACGGGCTCCTACAATCTGCCATCGGGAACCGGGCCGGGTGACTTTTGTTTGCAGGAAAAGGGCCGAGATGTCTGCTCAGGGTCCTGTGGCCGGAGTGGCCGGCCGCTCCTGAAATTCCGTGGTACGCAGGATGCCTCCCAGACCCAAGCTGGCACCCGTGCCAACTTGGGCTGGTTTGACAGTGCCAACGGGCTCCTACAATCTGCCATCGGGAACCGGGGCCGGTGACTTTTGTTTGCAGGGAAAAGGGCCGAGATGTCTGCTCAGGGTCCTGTGGCCGGAGTGGCCGGCCGCTCCTGAAATTCCGCTGCACGCAGGATGCCTCCCAGACCCAAGCTGGCACCCGTGCCAACTTGGGCTGGTTTGACAGTGCCAACGGGCTCCTACAATCTGCCATCGGGAACCGGGGCCGGTGACTTTTGTTTGCAGGAAAAGGGCCGAGATGTCTGCTCAGGGTCCTGGGGCCGGAGTGGCCGGCCGGGTCCTGAAATTCCGCTGCACGCAGGATGCCTCCCAGACCCAAGCTGGCACCCGTGCCAACTTGGGCTGGTTTGACAGTGCCAACGGGCTCCTACAATCTGCCATCGGGAACCGGGCCGGTGACTTTTGTTTCCAGGAAAAGGGCCGAGATGTCTGCTCAGGGTCCTGTGGCCGGGAGTGGCCGGGCCGCTCCTGAAATTCCGTGGTACGCAGGATGCCTCCCAGACCCAAGCTGGCACCCGTGCCAACTTGGGCTGGTTTGACAGTGCCAACGGGCTCCTACAATCTGCCATCGGGAACCGGGGCGGTGACTTTTGTTTCCAGGAAAAGGGCCGAGATGTCTGCTCAGGGTCCTGTGGCCGGGAGTGGCCGGGCCGGGTCCTGAAATTCCGCGGCACGCAGGATGCCCCCCAGACCCAAGCTGGCACCCGTGCCAACTTGGGCTGGTTTGACAGTGCCAACGGGCTCCTACAATCTGCCATCGGGAACCGGGGCGGTGACTTTTGTTTGCAGGAAAAAGGGCCGAGATGTCTGCTCAGGGTCCTGTGGCCGGGAGTGGCCGGGCCGCTCCTGAAATTCCGCTGCACGCAGGATGCCTCCCCAGACCCAAGCTGGCACCCGTGCCAACTTGGGCTGGTTTGACAGTGCCAACGGGCTCCTACAATCTGCCATCGGGAACCGGGGCGGGTGACTTTTGTTTGCAGGAAAAGGGCCGAGATGTCTGCTCAGGGTCCTGTGGCCGGGAGTGGCCGGCCGCTCCTGAAATTCCGCTGGCACGCAGGATGCCTCCCAGACCCAAGCTGGCACCCGTGCCAACTTGGGCTGGTTTGACAGTGCCAACGGGCTCCTACAATCTGCCATCGGAACCGGGCCGGTGACTTTTGTTTCCAGGAAAAAGGGCCGAGATGTCTGCTCAGGGTCCTGTGGCCGGGAGTGGCCGGCCGCTCTGAAAATCCGCTGCACGCAGGATGCCTCCCAGACCCAAGCTGGCACCCGTGCCAACTTGGGCTGGTTTGACAGTGCCAACGGGCTCCTACAATCTGCCATCGGGAACCGGGCCGGTGACTTTTGTTTCCAGGAAAAGGGCCGAGATGTCTGCTCAGGGTCCTGGGGCCGGGAGTGGCCGGCCAGGTCTTGAAATTCCGTGGTACGCAGGATGCCTCCCAGACCCAAGCTGGCACCCGTGCCAACTTGGGCTGGTTTGACAGTGCCAACGGGCTCCTACAATCTGCCATCGGGAACCGGGCCGGGTGACTTTTGTTTGCAGGAAAAGGGCCGAGATGTCTGCTCAGGGTCCTGTGGCCGGGAGTGGCCGGCCGCTCCTGAAATTCCGCGGCACGCAGGATGCCTCCCAGACCCAAGCTGGCACCCGTGCCAACTTGGGCTGGTTTGACAGTGCCAACGGGCTCCTACAATCTGCCATCGGGAACCGGGGCCGGTGACTTTTGTTTCCAGGGAAAAGGGCCGAGATGTCTGCTCAGGGTCCTGTGGCCGGGAGTGGCCGGCCGGCTCCTGAAATTCCGCGGCACGCAGGATGCCTCCCAGACCCAAGCTGGCACCCGTGCCAACTTGGGCTGGTTTGACAGTGCCAACGGGCTCCTACAATCTGCCATCGGGAACCGGGCCGGTGACTTTTGTTTGCAGGGAAAAGGGCCGAGATGTCTGCTCAGGGTCCTGTGGCCGGAGTGGCCGGCCGCTCCTGAAATTCGCTGCACGCAGGATGCCTCCCAGACCCAAGCTGGCACCCGTGCCAACTTGGGCTGGTTTGACAGTGCCAACGGGCTCCTACAATCTGCCATCGAACCGGGCCGGGTGACTTTTGTTTGCAGGGAAAAGGGCCGAGATGTCTGCTCAGGGTCCTGTGGCCGGGAGTGGCCGGGCCGGTCCTGAAATTCCGCACGCAGGATGCCTCCCAGACCCAAGCTGGCACCCGTGCCAACTTGGGCTGGTTTGACAGTGCCAACGGGCTCCTACAATCTGCCATCGGGAACCGGGCCGGTGACTTTTGTTTCCAGGAAAAAGGGCCGAGATGTCTGCTCAGGGTCCTGTGGCCGGGAGTGGCCGGCCGCTCCTGAAATTCGCTGCACGCAGGATGCCTCCCAGACCCAAGCTGGCACCCCGTGCCAACTTGGGCTGGTTTCACAGTGCCAACGGGCTCCTACAATCTGCCATCGGGAACCGGGCCGGTGACTTTTGTTTGCAGGAAAAGGGCCGAGATGTCTGCTCAGGGTCCTGGGCCGGGAGTGGCCGGCCGGTCCTGAAA
>NW_022148975.1:0-11480 GCF_901933205.1 Camarhynchus parvulus | reverse complement strand
CCGCCCGCCCGCCCGCCGGCCGCATCTGCAATCCGAACGATTAAATTCAAAAAATTAAAAGAAACAAAAAACGGGAGGGGGGGAGGGGGTTGAGCCCCCCCCCCCCCCCCCCCCCAAAGGGGCCGTGTTTACCTTCCCGGTTCCCCTCCCCCGCCACGTCACTTGGTTCGATTGGCCCCCGCCCCCTCCCTTTAAATCCCTCCCCCTCCCATTCCCCGGCCCACCGGGCGAAGTGGGGAGGGGCGGGGGTGGTGCGCCCCACCCCCGGGGTCTTTCCCGCCTTATTTGGCGGGGGCCTGCCTCGCGGCGGGCGGCCCAGCCCACACATCGGGGGGCCGGGGAGGTGGGGCGTGGCCTATCTGGGGGGTGGGGGCCCCCCCCGCCTTTGGGGAAGGGGCGTGGCCTCGCCAATTTGGGCGGAGTTTTCCCCATTCCGCGGGGGGCGTGGCTAATGTCGATCCCACCCCCTTGGGAGCCCCCCGCCCATTGAGCAAAGGGGCGGGCAGTCCGGGGAGGGGCGGAGTTTTCCCATTCACCAGAAGGGCGTGGCCTGCGCACGATTTGTGGGCGTAGCCTGCGCGCGGTCTGTGGGCAGGGCAGCCATGGGGGCGCTCGCTGTGGGGCTGGGGGCGCCGCCGACCCCCAGGAGGAAAAACCCCCAAAGTGAGGCCGGGGGGGCGCGGGGTGGGGAGGGCGGGGATGGGGTGGGGAGGGGGAGGGGGCGGGGGGGGGGGGGGGCGGCGCTCGTGCGGGGCCGCACACGTCCCGCGTGGGGAGGTCGGATGGGGATGGGGGGTTCGGGGGGTAGTGGGGAGGGCTGCGGTTGGTGGGGTTAGTGTAGGGAGGGGCTGCGGTAATTAGAGTCATCTCCGTTGGTAGGGGAGGTCCCAGAGTGGTTTAGGGGCTCCCTTTGGTAGGGGAGGGCGCCTTAGTAGAGTGGTCTCTGTTAATTGGGGACGGGTCCCGAGTGACTTTGGGGGTTCCCGTTAATTGGGGAGGGGGCTGTGGTTAATACGTGAGTGGGGTGGGGGGCCGCAGTACTAGGGGGTCTGTGTTAATTGGGGAGGGAGTCTGCGTTAATTATAGGGGTCCCCGTTTGGGGAGGGGGCTGCCTTAATTAGTGGGGTCTGCGTTAATTGGGGAGGGTCCCGTTAATTGGGGAGGGGTCCCGAGTGACTTTGGGGGTCCCCGTTAATTGGGGAGGGGTCTGCGTTAATTACGTTAATTGAGGGGGGGCCGTTAATTGCCGATATCCCGTTAATTGAGGGGGTCCCGTTAATTATGGGTATCCCTATTAATTACCGATATTCTCGTTAATTGGGGGGGGGGGTCCCGTTAATCACCCGAACCCTTTTAATTAGGGAGGGGTCTCCGTTAATTCCCCACACCCCGTTAATTGAGGGGGTCCCGTTAATTGAGGGGGTCCCGTTAATTGCCGATATTCCCGATAATTGCCCGCAGCCCGTTAATTGCTGATATCTCCGTTAATTACCCATATCCCGTTAATTGGAGAGGGTTCCGTTAATTGCCGATATCTCGTTAATTGGGGGAGGTCCCGTTAATTGCCGATATCCCCGTTAATTGCCGATATCCCCGTTAATTGCCGATATCCCGTTAATTGCCGATATCCCGTTAATTGCCGATATCCCCGTTAATTATCGATATCCCCGTTAATTACCCATATGGCCTTAATCAGGGATGTTCCCATTAACTGCTGGGGGTCCTATTAATTACCCGAACCCTTTTAATTGGTGGGGGGGGGGGGCTCCTATTAATTGACGGGGGCGTCCCGTTAATTCCAGCGGGGCAGGGTGGGCGTCCCGTTAATTTCGGGGGGGCGGGGTGCGTGTCCCGTTAATTTCGGGGGTGGGTGTCCCGTTAATTTCGGGGGTGGGTGTCCCGTTAATTCCGGGGGTGGGTGTCCCGTTAATTTCGGGGGGTGCGTGTCCCGTTAATTTCGGGGGCGCGGGGTGGGTGTCTCGTTAATTCCGGGGGGGTGGGTGTCCCGTTAATTTCGGGGGTGGGTGTCTCGTTAATTCCAGCGGGGCGGGTGTGCGTGTCCCGTTAATTTCGGGGGCGGGGTGCGTGTCCCGTTAATTCCGGGGGTGCAGGTGTCCGTTAATTTCGGGGGGGTGGGTGTCCCGTTAATTCCAGCGGGGCGGGGTGCGTGTCCCGTTAATTTCGGGGGGTGTCCCGTTAATTTCGGGGGCAGGGGTGGGTGTCTCGTTAATTTCGGGGTCCCGTCCTGTTAATTCCGGGGGGTGTCCTGTTAATTCCAGCGGGGCGGGGTGCGTGTCCCGTTAATTTCGGGGGTGGGTGTCCCGTTAATTCCAGCAGGGCGGGTGCGTGTCCCGTGAATACCGAGGCCCCGTTATGAACCGCGCCCCGCGCGTTCCGCAGGCGGAGCCCGGTAGCCCCCCCGCCCAGCCTGGGGTGACCCTGGGCCCGCCTCCCGGGGCGCTCGAGGCGCTCGTGGCCCCCGGAGCGGGCGCGCGCGGCGCCTCGTGCGCGAGTTCGGGGCGCCGGGGGGCAGGGCCGCGGCTGCAGGAGCGGCTGCGCGGGACCTGCCCGCCCCCGCCTGCCCAGAGCGACCCCGCGGTGGGGAGGGCGGGGCGGGGGGAGGGGGTCCTGGGGGTTGGGGGATTGAGGGGGTTTTGGGGGGATTTGGGGGGAT
This sequence comes from Camarhynchus parvulus, assembly GCF_901933205.1. Taxonomy (NCBI): domain Eukaryota; kingdom Metazoa; phylum Chordata; class Aves; order Passeriformes; family Thraupidae; genus Camarhynchus; species Camarhynchus parvulus. Next base: position 8,806 of record NW_022148975.1, on the reverse strand, counting down.
CTGGGGGATCTCGGGGATTGGGAGGGTTTGAGGGGGATTTGGGGGATTTCGGGGAATTGGGGTATGTGGGGGGTTTGAGGGGGTCTTGAGGGGTTTGAAGGGTTTGGGGGATTTTTGGGGGCTTTGGGGGGGATTTGGGTATATTGGGGGTTTTGGGAGGAGGTTTGAGGGAGGTTTGGGGGGGTTGGGGAATTTTGGGGGTCTTGAGGGGTATTGGGGGTTTGGGGGATTTGGGGGTTTTGGGGGAATGGGGGAATATTGGAGGGGTTTGGGGGTTCGAGGGGTTTTGGGGGTCTTGAGGGGTTTTGGGCGGGGTTTGGGGAGGATTTGGGGAGATTTGAGGGGGTTTTGGGGGGGATTTTGCCGGGTTTTGGGGGGTTCCTGGGGAGGTCTCCGGCATTTGGGGACCCCCCCCACCCCCGGGGTCTCCGGGGGTCTCAGGAGTGGCCCTGGGGCTCCAGCGAGCGCCTCCCGCTGCCCGTGCACACCTGCCGCGGGAGCTGGCGCTACCGCCGCTCGGCTGGGACGGCTGGAGGGACAGCTCTGGTGAGACCGGGGGCACTGGGGGGCACTGGGTTAAACTGGGAGGGACTGGGATGGACTGGGAGGGGTTTGGGGGGGACTGGGGGGCACTGGGAGGGAACTGGGGGCGATTGGGATCAAACTGGGAGGGACTGGGAGGGGTTTGGGTTAAACTGGGAGGGACTGGGAGCGATTGGGATCAAACTGGGATAGACTGGGAGGGGTTTGGGAGGGGCTGGGAGGGGATTGGGTCCCGTTAATTGCCGATATCCCGTTAATTACCCATATCCCGTTAATTGGGGGTCCGTTAGTGGCATCAAACTGGGATGGACTGGGAGGGGTTTGGGGGATTGGGTCCCGTTAATTGCCGATATCCCGTTAATTATTGATATCCCCCATTGATTACCCACATCCCGTTAATTGGGGGGTCCCGTTAGTTGCCGATATCTCCGTTAATTACCCATATCCCGTTAATTGCCGATATCCCGTTAATTATTGATATCCCCCATTGATTACCCACATCCCATTAATTGGGGGGTCCCGTTAATTGCCGATATCCCGTTAATTGCCGATATCCCGTTAGTTGCCGATATCCCGTTAATTATCGATATCCCCGATAATTGCCCCCAGCCCGTTAGTTGCCGATATCTCCGTTAATTACCCATATCCCGTTAATTGGGGGGGGGGGTCGTCCCATTAATTGGCATCAAACTGGGATGGACTGGGAGGGGTTTGGGGATTGGGTCCCGTTAATTGCCGATATCCCGTTAATTATTGATATCCCCATTGATTACCCACATCCCGTTAATTGGGGGGTCCCGTTAATTGGGATCAAACTGGGATGGACTGGGAAGTTCACTGGTCCTTAATGGTGTTACTGGTCCATACTGGTCTCTAACTGGTTTTCTGGTCCATACCGGTTTATACCGGTTTATAACTGGTCCATACTGGTACTCACTGGTTCCTTACTGGTGTCACCTATCCCTAACTGGTCCATACTGGTTTATACTGGTGCAGGTTCGCTGCCCGGCTCCTCTCGGGGGTTCTGGACTATCGGGAGCAGCTCCAGAGGTGGGGGAGGCGAAACTGGGGGGAAATTCGGGGCAATTTTGGGGTTTTTTTGGGGAAATTTTGTTTTGTTTTTCTTTAGATTTGGTTTTTTGAGGTTTTTTTGAGGGATTTTTGGGGTGTCCCTGATCGTGTCCCCCCTCCCCATGCTGGACCCCCCCGAGCCGTGGGTCCAGGCCGCATTCGGGGGGTGCCGGGTGGGATTTTATGGGGATTTTTTTTGGGGTTTATTTTCCTTTTTTTTGGGTTTTTTTTTCATTTTTTTGGGTTTTTTAATGGGATTTTTTTTAAAATTTCGGGATTTTTGGGGTGTCCCTGACCGTGTCCCCCCCCCTCCCCAGACGGGACCCCCCCGAGCCCTGGGTCCAGGCCGCATTCGGGGGGTGCCGGGTGGGATTTTGGGGTTATTTAATGGAATTTGTTTTGGTTTTTTTAATGGAATTTCGGGATTTTTATGGATTTTGGTGGATTTTTTTAAATTTCGGGATTTTTGGGTGCCCCCTGACCGTGTCCCCCCGGACAGACGGGACCCCCGAGCCCTGGGTCCAGGCCGCATTCGGGGTGCCGCGTCCCGGGCCCCGGCGGGACGAGGTGTACCTGCGGCTGGGCCCCCGCCCCCCCCGCACGTGACCGTCAGCAGCAACGGCCAGGTGGGGAGGGGCGGGGCCGGGGGCGGGGCTGGGGGCGGGGCTGGGGGCGGGGCTGGGGGATGGGCGGGGATTTTGGGGGGATTTTATGGGAGATTTTAGGGGGATTTTTGGGCGTTTTTGGGGAGATTTACTTGGGTGGGATTTTGGGGGAGATTTGGGGGGGTCCTGGGGAGGATTTTGTGGAAGATTTTGGGGGGATTTTTGGGCGTTTTTGGGGGAGATTTGGGTGGGATTTTGGGGAGATTTGGGGGTCCTGGGGAATTTTGTGGAAGATTTTGGGGGGATTTTTGGGCGTTTTTGGGGGAGATTTGGGTGGGATTTTGGGGGAGATTTGGGGGGGTCCTGGGGGGAATTTTGTGGAAGATTTTGGGGGGATTTTTGGGCGTTTTTGGGGGAGATTTGGGTGGGATTTTGGGGGAGATTTGGGGGGGTCCTGGGGGGAATTTTGTGGGAGATTTTGGGGGGATTTTTGGGCGTTTTTGGGGGAGATTTGGATGGGATTTTGGGGGAGATTTGGGGGGATTTTGTGGGAGATTTTAGGGGCATTTTTTTGGCTTTTTGGGGGAAGATTTGGGGGGGATTTTGGGGGAGGATTTTTTTGGGGAGATTTTGTGAGGTCCTGGGGGGAAATCTCGAGCCATTTTGGGGGCGGCTTTAACCCAAATTTCCTCTTTTTTACTTTTTTTTTTAAATTTTTTTGATTTTTGCCCGTTCCCGGCCCGTTTCACCCCAAACCCCGGTGGGGGGGGGTCTCTCTCTCTCTCTGCCCCTCCCCCCCCTCCCCCAGTTTTTCCTGGTGGGGGTCGCGTCCCCCTCGGGCCGGCCCCTCCCCCCCCCCGCCCTGCTCGCGGCCCTGGGGGGGCTCCGGGAGCGCGCGGGGCTGGGGGGGGGAGGGGCGCGCGCGCACCCCCCCGTGGGGCTCCTGACCGCGCAGCAGCGGCGCCACTGGGGGCGTGTCCACGGCGCCATGATGAGAGGTGAGGGGCGGGGCCTAGCGACGGGGAGGCGGGGCTTAGCGCCGGGGGGCGGGGCTGGGTGGGGATTTGGGGGGAGATTTTTTTGGATTTAGCGGTGATTTTTGGGGTGATTTGGGGGCGGGGAAATGGTGAATTGTGGGCGGGGTTTAATTGGGCGTGGCCCGGGTGTGGCTGGGAGGGATTTGGGGGATTTTTTTTTTTTTTGTGGTGATTTTTGGGGTGATTTGAGGGGGGAAATGGTGAATGGTGGGCGGGGCTTAATTGGGTGCGGTCGGGGCGTGGCCTGGGTGTGGCTGGTAGTGGATTTTGGGGAATTTTTTTTTTATTCTGCTGTGATTTTTGGGGGGAATTTCGGGGGGGGGAATGGTGAGTTGTGGGCTGGGTTTTGCATGTTGTGGGCGGGGCTTAATTGGGCGTGATCGGGGCGTGGCCCAGGTGTGGCTGGGATGGAATTGGGGCGAAATTTGGGGGAAAATTTGAAAGGTTTGGGGGGAAATTTTTTGAGGAACATGAGTATTTTGGGGGCGGGGCTTAATTGGGTGTGGCCCTGGGGATTTTTGAGGAAATTCTTGAGGATTTTGGGGGTGGGCGGGGTCTCAATTTTGGCGGGAAATTGAAATTTTAGAATACTGAAATTTAGAAAATTTAAATTTTAGAATATTTATGGGCGTGCTCTGGAGTGGGCGTGGCCTCATTTGGGGGCGGGAATTTTAGGTGGGAAAACCCCTTTGGGGTGGGCGTGGCTTCCATTCCCAGGTTATTTTCGGGTGTAAAACCCCCAAATTGGGAGGTGGGCGTGTCCAATGGAAGCCCCGCCCCCTCACCCGAGAGGAGTGGGCGTGCCCAACGTTAGCCCCGCCCCCCAGACCGGCTAAGCCGCGCCTCCCTGGGGCGGATCCAGAGGAGCCTCCTGGTGCTGAGCCTGGACTCACCTGTGCTGGCCCCGCCCGGTGGGCGTGGCCCCGAGGGCGTGGCCGCCCAGGTGCTGCACGGGGGCGGGGCCAACGCCAACAGCGCCAATCGCTGGTGGGACAAGACCCTGCAGGTGGGCGGGGCTTTGGATGGGGGCGTGGCTTCAGATGGAGGGCGGGTTTAACCTTTGTGGGCGGGGCCTCACCTGGTCGGGTGTGTTTGGGGGTGGGGTGAGATCTTGCAGGTGGGCGGGGCTTCATCTGGGGGCGGGGTTTTCCCTTTTTGAGGGGATTTTAAAAAATTTTTCAGCACAGTGGGCGTGGCCGACTGTCCTCACCTGCCCAGGTGCATCCAGGTGATGCAGGGCGTGACTTTCACCAGAATTTCCCATTTCCCTCGAGTTTTTGGGATTATTTTTTTAATTTTTGGGGGGTCTTTTTGGGGGTTCTTTGGGGGTTTGTTTGCGGGGCATTTTGGGTAAAAATGGGCGTGGCCAGGCGCGCTCACCTGCCCAGGTGAGTCCCTCAAGCTCAGGTGATTCAGGGCGCGGTTTTCACCAGAATTTCCCATTTTTCCTGGGGTTTTTTTTGTTTTGTTTTGTTTCGGGGAGGGATTTTGGGTAGAAATGGGCGTGGCCAGGCGCGCTCACCTGCCCAGGTGTGCCCTCCCCCCATGCCCAGCTGGTGATTGGCCAGGACGGCACCTGCGGCGCCCTCTGGGACCCGGCCGTGATCGACGGCGCCGTGGTGGCCGAGCTGCTCGACCACGCCCTGGAGCACAGGTGAGCCCGCGCGGTGGGCGTGGCTTTAGCAAACCACGCCCCCCTTCCCAAGCCTCCCCCACGCTCAGGTTGCGCGCTCTTCCCCAGCCGCCGCTTGGGCCCCGCCCCCTCCTCCGGCGAGGCCACGCCCCCTGCCCCGCCCCCCCCGCAGCGGCTCCGCTTCAGCGTGGGCCCCGAGATCGCACCTGAGGTGGAGCGGGCCAAGAAACACCTGGACAGGTGAGGGGGGTGGGAGGTGGGGCGTGGGAGGGGGTGGGGGAGGGGCCAGGCGTGACCACGCCCCTCGCCCCTCCCCCCAGCCTGGCGGCGGACGTGGACGTTCATTGCTTCAGCCACGAGGGCTTCGGGGAGGGGGCGGGGCCGCACGCCGAGGCCGTGGTGCAGGTGGGGCTGCAGGTGGCGTTCTACAGGTGAGGGGGCGGGGCCACGCCTGGGGAGGGGGCGGGGATACACCTGGGCAGGGGGCGGGGACAGGTGAGGGGGCCACACCTGGGAAAGGGGAGGGGGTGGGGTCACACCTGGGGACAGGTGAGCTCACCTGTGACCCTCAATGGGTCTGTCCAGGTGTGCAGGGCACACACCTGCCCCAGGTGAGGCTCCCCTTGCCCACCTGCCCCCCAGGTGACCCCACCTGTCCGCAGGGCCCACGGCTCGCTCTGTGCCACCTGCGAGCCGCTGTCGCTGCGCCCGGCCCTACCTGGCTGCACCGACCTGCTGGGCGCCTACCTGGGCCGCCCTGCCTGGCCCTGGCACGGGCGCTCGACGAGCCCGACGCGCAGGTGAGGGCACGGGGAGGGTGTGGCACTGGCCAGGTGTGCCCAGGTGTGCCCAGGGGAGGGAGTGGCACCATCCAGGTGGGCACAAGTGTGGAAAGGGGAGGGGGCACAGGAGGGCACAGGGGAGGGGCGGGGCTGGGGTGTGCCCAGGTGTGCACAGGGGAGGGTGTGGCACCATCCAGGTGGGCACAGGTGTATTCAGGTATGCCCAGATGAGGGCATGGCTCCACCCGGGTGCCCCCAGGTGCACCCAGGTGTGCCCAGGTGTGACCCAGGTGTGTCCCCAGCCCGAGGAGCTGCTGGCGCTGCTGCGCGAGGCCGTGGAGGCGCAGGAGAGCCGGACCCAGGAGGTGAGCGGGGACAGGTGGGCACAGGTGAGCCTGGGCGGGGCTCTGGGTGTGCCCAGGTGTGCCCAGGTGTGCCCAGGTGTACCCAGGTGTGTGGGTGTGACTCTGGGTGTGTCCAGGTGTGTTTGGGTGTGTCCAGGCGTGTGGGCGTGGCTCTGTGTGTGGCACTGGGTGTGCGCAGGTGTGCCCAGGTGTGTGGGAATTGTTCTGGCAGGGTCCAGGTGCACCAAGGTGTGTGCCCACCTGTGCCCAGGTGTGTGGGCGTGGCACTGGGTGTGGCACTGGGTGTGCCCAGGTGTGTGGGCGTGGCTCTGGGTGTGGCTCTGGGTGTGGCACTGGGTGTGCCCAGGCGTGTGGGCGTGGCACTGGGTGTGGCACTGGGTGTGCCCAGATGTCTGGGTGTGACTCTGGGTGTGTCCAGGTGTGTTTGGGTGTGCCCAGGCATGTGGGCGTGGCTCTGGGCGTGCCCAGGTGTGTTTCCCGGTGAGTGGGCGTGGTCACACATTAACCCTCACCTGCCCAGGTGCTCTCGGGCCAGGGGGCGGAGCGACACCTGCAGGGGGCTGCGCCCAGGGCGGGGCGCTGGCGGCCGGGGAGCCCCTCCCCGAAATCTTCCTGGACCCCGCCTACGCCCAGGCCACGCACTTCCGGCTCTGCACCCTGCAGGTAACCCCGGGACACACCTGGGGGGACCCTAAATCACCTGGGGAACCCTAAATTCCACCTGGGGATCCCCCAAATCCCAAAAAATCACCCCAAAATCCCCCAAAATCCCCAAAACATCCAAATAAATCCCCCAAAAACGCCCCCAAAATGCCCAACCCCCCCCCCAAAATCCCCCCAAAATCCCCCCAAAATCGCCCAAAATCTCCCCCAAATCCCCAAAACCACAAACCCCCAAATTGCCCCAATTCCTCCCAAAATTCCCCCAAACAATCCCCACAATCCCTACAAACGCCTGGAAACACTCCAAAAATCCCCCAAAATTGCCCCAAATCCCAAAATCCCCGCCAAATCCCCCTAAATCCTCCATTCCACTCCCAAAACCTCCCAAATTCCCCCAACATCCAAAAAAATTCCCCAAAAATCCCTAAAAATAATTCCCCAAAATCCCCCCAAATTTACCCTAAACCCCCCCCAAATCCCCCAAAATCCCCCCAAATCACCCAATACCACCCCAAAATCCCGCCAAGTAACCCCCCAAAAATCCCCCAAATTCCCCATAAACCCCAAAAAATTCCCCAAATCCCCAACTGCCCCCAGGTGCCCCCCGCAGGGCTCCTGGCTGCTCCGGGGTCCCCTGGTCCCGGACGGGTACGGGGTGGGGGTGGGGCACGTGCTGGCCCCGCCCCCCGGGGACCCCCGAGGCCCCTCCCCCACCGCGGGGGCGGGGCTTCGCGTGGCCGTCACCGCCTTCGCCTGCTGCAGCCACACCCAGGCCGCGCACCTGGGCGGGGCCATCCGGGGCGTGTTCGACCACCTGGCGGCGCTGCTCAGGGGGCGGAGCCTCGGCTGAGACACGCCCACATCGGGAGGACACGCCCACAGCTGGAGGGACACGCCCACACCTGCCAGGACACACCCACACACCCCCCCCAAAAATTGTACCTGGTATCTCCCCCACAAGGATGGAAATTGGGGTGAAAAGCGTCGGGTTTGGGAACGGAAATAAAAATAAAAGGTTTTGGATTCGTGGTGGTGGTTTTGGGGTCTGGGGGGGCTGCGGGGGGACAGGTGAGAATTTGGGGTCCAGGTGAGGATCTGGGGATCAGGATTGTTCGGAAGAAGCTCCAATCCAGGGAATCCGAGCCGTGATTTGAGGTTGGTCCCGGTCAGAATTTGGGGATCCGGCCAGGATTTGGGCTCAATCAGGCGCTGATCCAGCGAATCCAGGCCAGGATTTGGGGCTGAAAAGCTCCAACCGTGGATCCGGCCAGGATTTGGGGTCGATCCTGATGCAATCCAGGCCGGGTTTTGGGGGTCGATTCCATCCCCAATTCAGCAGAATCCAGGCCAGGATTTTCAGGATCCAGGCCGGGTTTTGGGGATCCGTGCTGATCCAATCCAGGGAATCCAGGCCAGGTTTTGGGGGATCCAGGCCGGATTTTGGGCTCCATCCTGATCCGATCCAGGCCGGGATTTGTGCTCGATCCTGATCCAATCCAGAGAATCCAGGCCAGGATTTGGGGGTCGTTCCTGATCCAATCCAGGCCAGGTTTTGGGGAATCCAGGCCCGGTTTTAGGGGATCCAGGCTGAGTTTTGGGCTCGATCCTCATCCGATCCAGTGGAATCCAGGCCAGGATTTGGGGGCTGATCCTGATCCAATCCAGGCCAGGTTTTGGTCTCGATCCTGATCCAATCCAGGCCGGGTTTTGGGGGCGGATCCTGATCCGATCCAGGCCGGGTTTTGTGCTCGCTCCGGCCCCTGCTCCAGCGGATCCAGGCCGGGTTTTGGGGTCCCGGTCCCGGTTCGGCCTCGGCCATGGCGGCCGAAAACCCGGTACGGAGCGGGGGGGGGTATGGGAACCGGGGGTCCCCAAAATTGGGGGCGGTCGGGGGATGGGGGGAGTTGCGCGCGACCCCTCCCCCACGGTGCTAAAAAAATAACCCGAATTGGGGAGAGGGGCAGGGGGGGCGGGGCGACCCAAAACGTGCATGGAGGGGGGGTGGGGGAGGGTGGGAAAACATTTTTCGGGGAATTTGGGGAGGGGGAAGGATGGGCATTTTGGGGGTGGGATGAGATTTTTTTTTTTTGGGGGATGGGAATTTTTG